>NW_027619222.1:0-49050 GCF_964187855.1 Myxine glutinosa
TATTATTCTTATTCAACCTGGGCAAAGCCCCCCCTCCCCCCTCCCCTCCCCCCTCCCCTCCCCCTCTTCCTCCCCTCCCCCCTCTTCCTCCTCTCCCCCCTCCCACTCCCCTCCCCCTCCCCTCCCCCCTCACCCCCTCCCCCTCCCCCTCCCCCACCCCCTCCTCCTCCCCCACCCCTCCCCCTCCCCCCCCCTCCCCTTCCCCCACTCCCTCCCCCTCCCCCACTCCCTCCCCCTCACCCCTCCCCCTCCCCCTCCCCCTTCCCCCTTCCCCTCCACTCCCCCCTCCCCGTCCCACTCCCCTCCCCCTCCCCTCACCCCTCCCCCCTCACCTCCCCCTCCCCCTCCCCCTCCCCCCTCACCTCCTCCTCCCCCTCCCCCTCCCCCCTCCCCTCCGCTCCCCCCTCCCCTCCCCTCCCCCCTCACCTCCTCCCCTCCCCTCCCCCCTCACCTCCCCTCACCCCCTCCCCTCCCCTCCCTCCTCACCTCCCCTCACCCCCTCCCCCTCCCCCTTCCCCCTCCCCCTCCCCCTCCCCCCTCCCCCTCACCTCCCCCCTCCCCCTCACCTCCCCCCTCCCCCCTTCCCTCTCTTCCTCCCCCCTCCCCCTTCCCCCTCCCCCCTCCCCTTCCCCTCTCCTCCTCCCCCTCCCTCCTCTTCTCCTCCCCCTCCCTCCTCTTCTCCCCTCCCCCCCTCTTCTCCCCTCCCCACCCTCTCCTCCCCTCCCCCCCCGTTCCCCTCCCCTCCCCCCCCGTTCCCCTCCCCTCCCCCCCCCCGTTCCCCTCCCCTCCCCCCCCGTTCCCCTCCCCTCCCCACCCCTTCCTCCTCCCCTCCCTTCCCCCGCCCGGCAATGCCGGGTACTTCCCATGGCCAGCTGTACGTGGGCTGCTCGAGGGTTGGAAAACCAAGCAATCTTTATGTCTTGGCACCAAGTAAGAAAACCAGAAATGTTGTATACCAAGAGGTTTTGAGAAATTGAAAATTGACAAAACGTTATGTAGGAAATGTACTGTGATATTGCTCTAAAATATACATGTTCTTTTCATCATATATTTGTATTATTCTTATTCAACCCGGGCGAAGCCGGGTACCTCAGCTAGTTATATATAAACGCGAGTTGTCTTTTTTTTTTTTTTTTCTTTTTTACCTTCGCAAAAGCGGAAGGTTATGTTTTGTATACTGAATCGAGACTCGTGAAAGAGCTAACATTAACTTCACAAACAAATCGACCAGACAAACAAAATACACAAAAAGAGGGAGCGGAAGACAAGATGGGGAGAAAAGGGGAAGCACACACACAACATCCGAGAGCAGGGAGATGTGTGGAAGGGAGAGGGCCTGGGGGGAGGAGGCGTGGGAAGGGGGGGGAGGGGGAGGGAGAAGTATAAAGCACAAGGACACCAAGGACTTCCAGGACAGAAGTTGGTATTTCAAAAAGTGGAATTGGGGTGAAATTAGCGGGGGTAGAAAAGATCAAGGTTTTGGATGGGGGAAGATAAGAGATGGTGGTGAACAGCTGTTTTAAAGACTTGGAGGGTGGAGTGGGATTGAAGAGAGTGAGGGAGTTTGTTCCAGAGGCGGGAGAAAAGAGGAATGAAGGAGTGAAGGTCAGCAGAGAGTCTTGATTTTGGCAGTTTAACCAAAAGAGGGTTGCAGGCAGATCTTGTGCGACCTGTAGGAATATTTGCGGGACAGAGCCCAGAGAGAGCTGGGGGGGGGGGGGGCAAGGCCAGAGAGGAGTCGGTAGAAGACGGAAAGACCACCAACCTGCCTGCGGTGAGTGAGTGAGAGGCCCTTGGAGTTAGCTTCATCGTGGGAGATTCCAATGATTCTGAATGCTTTGGTTTCAACAGCGTGAAGGCGAGCTAGGTGTGAGGCAGGAGCACCAGCCCAGAGGGGAGAGCAGTATTCCATTGAGCTGCGGATGAAAGCCTTGTATGTGGTGAGGAGCTCAGGTGTGCCAAGGAAGGACTTCGCATGACGGAGGATGCCCAGTCGGCGACTGGCTTTGGAGGCCAGATTTGAAATGTGGTTTTTCCAGGAAAGATCATGGCAGATAGTGAGACCCAAAAGCTTGAGTGACAGAACTTCCTGGAGCGGATTATTCAGAAAGTGGATGGGAGGGTTGTCCACAGTCGGTCTTTTCGGAAAGACATCGTAAGAGTGTGAGATTTGTCAGGATTGAAAGACATGTTCCACTTGTTTGCCCAGTCTGTGATTTTGTCAAGGTCTGCAGAGAGTGAGGAGGCTGCAGACTGCTGATCTGAGGGATGAAGAATGGAGCGACAGAGAGTAGAGTCGTCAGCAAAGAGATAGAGAGGATTTTCAAGAGAGTCAGAGAGATCATTGATGAAGACCAGAAAAAGCACAGGCCCAGAACACTGCCTTGGGGAACTCCAGCCTGAACAGGAAGAGGAGATGAGAGAAACCCATTCAGGGCCACACGTTGACTACGACTAGAGAGGAAGTCCGCCAGCCATGCGTGGAGATTTCCATGGATACCAAAAGAGGAGAGTTTGGTGAGCAGAGTGGGGTGCCAGACTGTATCGAAGGCACGTGATATGTCAAGGGAGACTGCTCTAATTTCCTGTTTGGCATTGAGGACCTCCATCCATTGTTGAGAAAGCAGAAGCAGCATGTCCAGAGTGGAGTGTCCAGGTCTGAAACCAAATTGATGATCAGAGATCAAGCCATTGGAGAAGAGGAAAGATTTCATATCTGAAGCACTGATGGATTCCATGACTTTGCTGATAATTGGGAGAAGGCTGATTGGTCTGTAGTTGCTGGGATCTGTTTTTGCACCTTTTTTGTGCAAAGCGGTGATGTTGGCAGATTTCCAAGCAGATGGAAGATGACCTTGAGCAAAAGAGAGGGTGAAGAGAACAGAGAGGGGGAGTGAAAGAGCGGAAGAACATGATTTTAGGACCCGTGGGCTGATGCCCTTAGGTCCAGTTGCAGAATCAGAGTCGAGGGTTGACAGAAACTTTTCCACCTTGTCAGGAGGAAAGGACACAGAGTCCAGGAGCAGCTGGGTACGACTGGGTACGGTGGGTACAGAGAGGGATGGTCTGTGTGTGTGTCCGCGTTTTATTCAGAGATGGGTGAACGGATCTTCATCAAACTTTAAGAAGTTCATCAGTGAGTGCCTGGGAGTGTTGTTGGCAAAAAAAAAATTTGAAAAAAAAATTCTTTTTTTGGAGTAAAAAAAAAATCCCCCCCAAAAAAATCGCTCGATAGTGCCGAAGCCTTTTAAAATGAATGACAGTTATATACAAGTACACACTCGCATAAATAAATACAAAACAATTACCAGACATTTGAATACAAATAAATCAAACAATTCTGGAAGTGTCCGAATTTGGTATTACGGCTTCTTCTTCTTCCTGATAGCATCACACTTAACTCAGAAACGTGAGCCACATTCACTCAGAAACGTGAGCCACATTCGCTCAGAAATGTGAGCCACATTCACTCAGAAATGTGAGCCACATTCATTCAGAAATGTGAGCCACATTCACTCAGAAACGTGAGCCACTCTCCTTCATCTCCTGCCTCCCCCCTCCCACCCTCTCCACACCCCTCTCCCCACCCTTCCCCCCTTCTTCCCCCTTCTTTCCCTCTTCCCCTTCCTCCCCTCCTCTCCCCTCCCCTCCCCCTCCATTACCTCCCCTTCCCCTCCCCTCCTCTTTAATATAAAAATTATCTGTAAAAGAGCTTCCCCTTCTGACTGCTCCCTTCCCCCTCTCCCCACCCGTCCCCATCCTTCCCACCTCCCCTTCACCCCTCCCCTCCCCTCACCCTCCTCCGCCTCCTCCCCCCTCCCCTACCCCTCCCCTCCCCCCCCCACTCCCCTTTAAGATATAAATTATCCGTAAAAGAGCCTCCACTTCTGACTGCTCCCATTCCCCCCTCCCCTCCCCTTCCCCCCCCTGCCCTTCCCCCTCCTTCTCCCCCTTCACCTCCCCCCTCCCCCCTCTCCTCCCCTCCCCTCCCCCCCATTCCTCTCCCCTCCCCTCCCCCTCCTCCCCGTTCCGCACCTCCCCTCCCCTCCCCCGCAAGGGAACGCCGGGTATTTCTTCTAGTATATATATTACCGCGAGTTGTCTGTGTGTGTGTCCGCGTTTTATTCAGAGATGGCTGAACGGATCTTCATCAAACTTTCAGAGGTTCATCAGTGAGTGCCTGGGAGTGTTTTGGGCAAAAAAAAAAAAAAAATTGAAAAATAAAGTTCGTTTTTTTGGAGTTAAAAATTAAATAAAGAAAAATCGCTCGATCGTGCCGAAGCCTTTTTAAATGAATGACAAAAAACAAAAAAAACAAACCCACCTTTAGAGGCCATTTTTCCCCGCAAGCAGGGGTTGGCCTTTTTCGGGGACCGTGGTTGTTGTTGTTTTTTTGGTCCCCTTTTTGAAGCAATGTTTTACGGCCAGATGCCCTGCCTGCCGCCAACCCTTTTTGTCGCCTTTTTACGACAAACAGGGAATTACCAGTGGACTTGTACTCGAATTGCCGACCTCGGAAGGATGACAGGCTGAGTCAACCCCCCTGGCGTTAATTCAGCAATCGACCGGGATTACGAACCCAGGATCCTAGGATCCTAAGCTGGCACCCTAGCCGCCAGCCCAACACCAGGCTGAAATGAATGACAGTTATATACAAGTACACATTCGCATAAATAAATACAAAACAATTACCAGACATTTGAATACAAATAAATCAAACAATTCCGGAAGTGTACGAATTTGGTAGTATGGCTTCTTCTTCTTCTTCCTGATCGGCATCACACTTAACTCAGAAACGTGAGCCACATTCACTCAGAAACGTGAGCCACATTCACTCAGTCACATGAGCCACATTTACTCAGAAACGTGAGCCACTCCCCTTCCCCCCTCCCCCTCCCCCCTCTTCCCACCCTTCCCCCCTCCTCCCCTCCTCCTTCCACCCTCCCCTTCCCTCCCTCCCCTCCCCTCCCCCTCCCCCATCCCCCTCCCCTTCCCCTCCTCCCCTTTAAGATATAAATTCTCTGTAAAAGAGCTTCCACTTCTGACTGCTCCCCTTCCCCCTCTCCCCACCCTTCCCCCCTCCTTCCCCCCTCTCCTTCTCCCCTCCCCTCCTCTCCTCCTCCCCCTTCCCTCCATCTCCCCTTCCCCCCTCCCCTCCTCTTTAGGATATAAATTCTCTGTAAAAGAGCCTCCACTTCTGACTGCTCCCCTTCCCCCTCTCCCCACCCTTCCCCCCTCCTTCACCCCTCCCCTTTTTCCGTCCCCTCCCCTCCTCCACCTTCTCCCCTTCCCTCCTTCCCTCCCCTTTAAGATATAAATTCTCCGTAAAAGAGCTTCGACTTCTAACTGCTCCCCTTCCCCCCCTCCCCTCCCCCCTTCCCCCCTCCTCCTCTCCCCTCCCCCTCCCCCTCTCCTCCCCTCCCCCCGTTCTCCTCCCCTCCCCCCGTTCTCCTCCCCTCCCCTCCCCTCCTCCTCCCCCTCTCCTTCCCTCCCCCCATTCTCCTCCCCTCCCCTCCCCCCGCTCGGCAACGCCGGGTACTTCTGCTAGTACCCTATAATGTCAAAGTGGAATTTTTTTGAGAATTTTCTACAAGCTAATTAAGCAAGAAAAGCTGCAATGTCTCAATGTCTTGCAGTAATAAGTATTCAACCCCTTTGTAATGGCACTCCAAATTGAGCTCAGGTACAACCAATTTCCTTTGATCATCCTTGAGATGTCTCTACAACTTCATTGGAGTGTACCTGTGGCCAATTCAATTGATTGGATATGATTTAGAAAGAAACACACCTTTCTATATAAGGTCCCACATTTGACATTGCACGTCAGAGCAGAACTCTACCATTAAGTCCAAGGAACTGTGCGTAGAACTCTGCGATGTAATTGGGAAGAAGCATAGATCTGGGGAAGGGCATAAACCAATTTATAGAATGTTGAAAGTTCCCAAGAGCACAGTGAGCTCCATCATTAGGAAATGGAAAGAATATGGAATTACCCAGACTCTTCCTACAGCGAGCCATCCGACAAAACTGAGCAACTGGGCAAGAAGGACCTTGGTCAGGGAGGTGACCAAGAACCCAATGACCACTCTGACAGAACTACAGAGTTCCTTGGCTGAGACGGGAGATCCTGCCAAAACGACAACAGTCTCTGCAGAACTTCACAAATCTTGGCTTCCCAGACAGAAGACACTCCTGAGAAAAAGGCACATTACAGCATGCCTAGAGTTTGCAAAAAGGCATGTGAAAGACTCAGACCATGAGGCAAAATATTCTGTGGTCGGATGGGATGACAATTGAACTCTTTGGCCGAGATGCAAAGCACTATGTCTGGTGGAAAACCGAGCACCGCACATCACCCTTCTAACACGATCCCTACCGTGAAGCACGGTGGTGGCAGCATCATGCTGTGGTGATGCTTTTCAGTAACACGGACTGGGAGACTTGTGAGGATAGAGGGAACAATGAATGGAGCCAAATACAGGCAAATCCTTGAGGAGAACCTGATTTGGAGTGCAAAAGACCTTCGACTGCGGCGAAGATTTATGTTCCAATGGGACAATTAACCCAAGCATACAGCCAAATCAACACTGGAATGGCTTCAGAACAAGAACGTGAAAGCCCTTGAGTGGCCCAGACAAAGCCCAAACCTGAATCCCATTGAGAATCTGTGGAAAAACTTGAAGATTGCTGTTCACCGACGCTCCCAATCCAACTTGACAGAGCTTGAGTAAATCTGCAAGGAAGAACGGGAGAAACTCCCCGAATCCAGATGTGCAAAGCAGATATGGTCATACCCAAGAAGACTCGAAGCTGTAATCATTGCCAAAGGTGCTTCTATGAAGTATTGACTCAGGGGGGTTCAATACTTATTATGTATATTCGATATTTATGTTTTTCATCTTTAATTATTTTGAAAATATTTCGAATTAAAAAATTCCACTTTGATATGATGGGGTATTATGTGTAGATCAGTGACAAAAAAATCTCGATTGAACCCATTTTAAATTCAGGCTGTAACGCAACAAAATGTGAAAAAGTCAAGGGGTGTGAATACTTTCTGAAGGTACTGTGGCTGTCTATTTCCATGGTCAGCCACTGAAAGATGTTTTGACTCGAAACCTCACCATCATCAATGATCTCTTCTGGGCTGACCATGTCACAAGTGTTACGTGCTCCTCCCCGACCCCCTGGTCACGGTGTACCCCGAGAGGAGTCACGGCAGAAAAATGTGTTATTCTGTGAGTCAAAGATCAATGGAGAAGCCACCCCAATTGTTACTCACAAACAAATATTGTATTAAGATCACACAACAATAACAGTACAACAATAATAGTATTCAATAGTACAATCAATATGTCCTATGAAGGTACCATCAGTTTTGGTAATATAGACCTCACTGTGCTCCATGTGAGTGAAACACAAACATCCCCAATGTCTCTTATTCCCGGCTTCAAGCCCAAAGTTGATTCGCTCCAGCGATCGACAGAACGATGTCCAATCGAGACCATAATCCCATTCGGATGGCAAGTACAGTCACACAGCCACAGCTGTACAAAGGCGCCCTTCAGGCGAATGGGAGATCACACCCTCAGGTATGGACGAAGTAACCTTCAAAAAGCCACGTCACACACACGCCCCAGATCGACGTCTGCATGCGGTGAAAATGGTCGAAAAGAGACGAAACCGCAAGCGAAGCACAAGTCCTGCGCGAGTCAAAATGGCCGACGACCCGGTCTTGAGACGTAACGGCCCGGCGATAATTCCCCTCGGAATCCACCGCCAACAACCTGACACGCAAGTTGATCGGTCACAGCGATGACAACTCTGTCGCAGGAATTCCTTTCCCGGAAACCCGAAAGTCGCGAGTGACTCTTGCTCGCCAACGTTCGCTTCAGAACTCGGGGCGACTTGGCTTTCTTGTCTGACTTCTTCGCTCCGCCCTTTTTCTTTTTCTTCTTCCTCTTCGTCACCCGGTTCCGGATCCGGTTTCTGTTTCTTTTAACCTTAATTTTTTTTACCTTTTGAAAACAGTTCATGAACAATAAACCTTTTGAAAACAATAATAGTACATGGAATCAGAAATACTTACAGTGGATGCAAACCACCACAACGGAAGTGACGAATCCGTAACACAAGGTTAACTTCACAACCAGCCACAGACCGGCCATCGTCTGTTGTTCCAAGTCATCCATTTCAGGGGCGGATCCAGGGAGGGGTGGGGGCGGGAGGGGTTACTGGGTGCACGTGAACCCCCCCTCCCCCTTACCTTTTTAAAACGCCGCTATCTGGAATGGACAGAGGTTGTTTTCACTGCTGTCAGTTTGTTTGCGTGCAGGATATCTGGAAAAGTTATTGACGGATTTAGATGAAATCTGGTGGACAGGTTGAGTGTGTAACATGGACGAATTGATTTGAATTTTGTGAAAATCCGAATCCAGATCCGGATGCGAGAATTATTAATTTTTAAGTGATTCTTCACCATTGGGAGATCGGGCAACAACGATATATCGCACGATATTTCCAAAAGTTGTGGACGGATTCAGCCAAAACTTGGTGGGCATGTTGGGTTTGTAACGAGGAAGAATTGATTCGATTTTGGTGAAGATCCGGGTCAGGGTCCAGATACGATAATTATTTAATTTCATAATTGATTATATTCACCATTGAGTGATACTTTATAAGGCTGAAAGCGATATGTGGCATGTTATCTCAAAATGTGGACGTTTTATAACTAAACTTGGTGGGCAGGTTGGGGTTGTGACGAGGAAGAATTGATTCGATTTTGGTGAAGGTCTGGGTCAGGGTCCAGATACGATAATTATTTAATTTCATAATTGATTATATTCACCATTGAGTGATACTTTATAAGGCTAAAAGCGATATGTGGCATGTTATCTCAAAATGTGGACGTTTTATAACGAAACTTGGTGGGCAGGTTGGGGTTGTGACGAGGAAGAATTGATTCGATTTTGGTGAAGGTCTGGGTCAGGGTCCAGATACGATAATTATTTAATATTACAATTGATTATGTTCACCATTGAGTGATACTTTATAAGGCTAAAAGCGATATGTGGCATGTTATCTCAAAATGTGGACGTTTTATAACGAAACTTGGTGGGCAGGTTGGGTTTGTGACGAGGAAGAATTGATTCGATTTTGGTGAAGATCCGGGTCAGGGTCCAGATACGATAATTATTTAATTTTATAATTGATTATATTCACCATTGAGTGATACTTTATAAGGCTAAAAGCGATATGTAGTATGTTATCTCAAAATGTGGACGTTTTATAACAACGTGGTAGGCAGGTTGGGTTTGTGACGAGAAAGAATTGATTCGATTTTGGTGAAGATCTGTGTCAGGGTCCAGATACGATAATTATTTAATTTTATAATTGATTATATTCACCATTGAGTGATACTTCATAAGGCTAAAAGCGATATGTAGTATGTTATCTCAAAATGTGGACGTTTTATAACAACGTGGTAGGCAGGTTGGGTTTGTGACGAGAAAGAATTGATTCGATTTTGGTGAAGATCCGGGTCAGGGTCCAGATACGATAATTATTTAATTTTATAATTGATTATATTCACCATTGAGTGATACTTTATAAGGCTAAAAGCGATATGTAGCATGTTATCTCAAAATGTGGACGTTTTATAACTAAACGTGGTGGGCAGGTTGGGTTTGTGACGAGGAAGAATTGATTCGATTTTGGTGAAGATCTGGGTCAGGGTCCAGATACGATAATTATTTAATTTTATAATTGATTATATTCACCATTGAGTGATACTTTATAAGGCTAAAAGCGATATGTAGCATGTTATCTCAAAATGTGGACGTTTTATAACTAAACTTGGTGGGCATGTTGGGTTTGTGACGAGGAAGAATTGATTCGATTTTGGTGAAGATCTGGGTCAGGGTCCAGATACGATAATTATTTAATTTTATAATTGATTATATTCACCATTGAGCGATACTTTATAAGGCTAAAAGCGATATGTAGTATGTTATCTCAAAATGTGGACGTTTTATAACTAAACTTGGTGGGCATGTTGGGTTTGTGACGAGGAAGAATTGATTCGATTTTGGTGAAGATCCGGGTCAGGGTCCAGATACGATAATTATTTAATTTCATAATTGATTATATTCACCATTGAGTGATACTTTATAAGGCTAAAAGCGATATGTAGCATGTTATCTCAAAATGTGGACGTTTTATAACTAAACTTGGTGGGCAGGTTGGGGTTGTGACGAGGAAGAATTGATTCGATTTTGGTGAAGATCCGGGTCAGGGTCCAGATACGATAATTATTTAATTTCATAATTGATTATATTCACCATTGAGTGATACTTTATAAGGCTAAAAGCGATATGTAGCATGTTATCTCAAAATGTGGACGTTTTATAACTAAACTTGGTGGGCATGTTGGGTTTGTGACGAGGAAGAATTGATTCGATTTTGGTGAAGATCCGGGTCAGGGTCCAGATACGATAATTATTTAATTTTATAATTGATTATATTCACCATTGAGTGATACTTTATAAGGCTAAAAGCGATATGTAGCATGTTATCTCAAAATGTGGACGTTTTATAACTAAACTTGGTGGGCATGTTGGGTTTGTGACGAGGAAGAATTGATTCGATTTTGGTGAAGATCCGGGTCAGGGTCCAGATACGATAATTATTTAATTTTATAATTGATTATATTCACCATTGAGCGATACTTTATAAGGCTAAAAGCGATATGTAGCATGTTATCTCAAAATGTGGACGTTTTATAACTAAACTTGGTGGGCATGTTGGGTTTGTGACGAGGAAGAATTGATTCGATTTTGGTGAAGATCCGGGTCAGGGTCCAGATACGATAATTATTTAATTTTATAATTGATTATATTCACCATTGAGTGATACTTTATAAGGCTAAAAGCGATATGTAGCATGTTATCTCAAAATGTGGACGTTTTATAACTAAACTTGGTGGGCAGGTTGGGCTTGTGACGAGGAAGAATTGATTCGATTTTGGTGAAGATCCGGGTCAGGGTCCAGATACGATAATTATTTAATTTTATAATTGATTATATTCACCATTGAGTGATACTTTATAAGGCTAAAAGCGATATGTGGCATGTTATCTCAAAATGTGGACGTTTTATAACTAAACGTGGTGGGCAGGTTGGGTTTGTGACGAGGAAGAATTGATTCGATTTTGGTGAAGATCTGGGTCAGGGTCGAGATACGATAATTATTTAATTTTATAATTGATTATATTCACCATTGAGTGATACTTTATAAGGCTAAAAGCGATATGTGGCATGTTATCTCAAAATGTGGACGTTTTATAACTAAACTTGGTGGGCAGGTTGGGTTTGTGACGAGGAAGAATTGATTCGATTTTGGTGAAGATCTGGGTCAGGGTCCAGATACGATAATTATTTAATTTTATAATTGATTATATTCACCATTGAGTGATACTTTATAAGGCTAAAAGCGATATGTGGCATGTTATCTCAAAATGTGGACGTTTTATAACTAAACTTGGTGGGCATGTTGGGGTTGTGACGAGGAAGAATTGATTCGATTTTGGTGAAGATCCGGGTCAGGGTCCAGATACGATAATTATTTAATTTTATAATTGATTATATTCACCATTGAGCGATACTTTATAAGGCTAAAAGCGATATGTAGCATGTTATCTCAAAATGTGGACGTTTTATAACTAAACTTGGTGGGCAGGTTGGGTTTGTGACGAGGAAGAATTGATTCGATTTTGGTGAAGATCCGGGTCAGGGTCCAGATACGATAATTATTTATTTTCATAATTGATTATATTCACCATTGAGTGATACTTTATAAGGCTAAAAAGCGATATGTAGCATGTTATCTCAAAATGTGGACGTTTTATAACTAAACTTGGTGGGCATGTTGGGTTTGTGACGAGGAAGAATTGATTCGATTTTGGTGAAGATCCGGGTCAGGGTCCAGATACGATAATTATTTAATTTCATAATTGATTATATTCACCATTGAGTGATACTTTATAAGGCTAAAAGCGATATGTAGCATGTTATCTCAAAATGTGGACGTTTTATAACTAAACTTGGTGGGCATGTTGGGTTTGTGACGAGGAAGAATTGATTCGATTCTGGTGAAGATCCGGGTCAGGGTCCAGATACGATAATTATTTAATTTTATAATTGATTATATTCACCATTGAGTGATACTTTATAAGGCTAAAAGCGATATGTAGCATGTTATCTCAAAATGTGGACGTTTTATAACTAAACTTGGTGGATGAGCTGGTTAGGCGACAATAAGAAGCCAATTAGGTTTTGCTTCAGGTCCGAATCCAGATCCGGTTTATCAATGGGATACAAAACGTAAACTGTTCCACCTGGCGGAGGTATGCTCCCTACCAAATACTGTTCTAGTCTGTCACGTGATCGTTGTGCGAGATATCATTGGACAATGGACAATCGCATGCAATGCATCTTTTTCTTTCACGCAACAATTAATCCAAGCCACGTTACTTTTCTGCTCTCGGTCTGTGTTAATTCCTGATACGCAGTGTTTAGATTTGTTGTAAAATATTGTCATTTCACATGACATTTTACATCTTTTAGCTAAATATTGTCAAGTGAAAAAATTAGAAGACGAATATATTGACTTGAATAAGGCTTGGTGGTAGATTTTAAATATCTCGGCTTCTACACCGCCATGCATCGTGACTTAGAATGGAGAAAACCTCAGGCTTGAGCAGTAGTTCATGCCCTCAACAAAGTTTGGAGATCTTCAGTCCACAGACAGAGTAAGCCAAGAATGTTCAAAACTACTGTTGAGTCGATCCTTCTCCAAGGATGCAAATCCTGGACCTTATCCAAAGCAATGGATAAATAATTGGATGGTACCGACACCCGATTGTTTCGCAAAGTCCTCAACATTTGTTGAGGAGACCATAATCATCAAAGGAGACTTGTATGGTTCTCTTCCCTGCATCTCTGCTATTATATGAGGCAACGCTGGCTGGCTTCACCTGGCTGGTCATGTGATGCGCCATCACCATGGAGAACCATCAAAGAAAGTCCTACTCTGGAGGCCTGAGGAAACGAACAGGGGGCATCTGCTCACAAACCTTTGTGATATAATCGAGAAGGACTCCAGCCTGCGCGGTGTTGATTTAGTCAATGGTATGTCCAATGGAGCACACTGGAAAAATCTCATCATGTCACCTCGTCAGGTGAATGTCATCAGAAGAGATTGCTTACCTGTGTTTATTCGTAAATAAAGCGGAGGTGACATATTGACGCGCCCTTGCACCCGTTACCTTCATATGATGCTCAAACAATTTTGATAGTAACAATGTCATTCCGAAGAGCTTATTTTAAGTGTATTCCGCAATTTTCAATTTTATGGTATCTGCTTCTTCTTCACAATACCACGTTCACACAGTTAATGGCATGATTAATCTCGCTTAATGTGCAATGCCTCACATTAATTGACGATTTCATTTCACATATTTTGGAATGTATCCACTTAAATGCTTCGATTTCACAATTGCATGTTCTTCGACTTTAACCATAAATGTTTGATTTTGGCATTAAATTTATTTATATGCTTACATTTTTGACCAGTCTTGTTGCCCCATGGAAACATGAATTTCCCACATTGTATATTGGCTTATTAATGTGATAATGTCCTACGTTTAACACTATTTACTCAGATTACTGTGCGGATTAGTCTAATTTCTGTATTTTTTTTATTTTTATTTTTGTATACAAGATCGAGGCTCGTGTAAGAGCTAACACGAATGACAAAAAACAACAACAAACGGACACACAAAAGCAGAGAACAGGGACATCGGAAGATCTGTGGGAGGGAGGGGGCTTGAGGGGAGGAGGCAGGGGAAGGCGAGGGGGGGGGGGGGGAGGATGGGAAAGTATAAATCACATGGACACTGCTGGATCTTCCAGGAAAGAAAAAAGTCGGTATTTCAGGAAAAAAAAATTAGAAGTGGATCTGGGGTGAATTAACGGGGGTAGAAGAGATCAAGGTTTTGGATGGGGGAAGATAAGAGATGGTGGTGAACAGCAGTTTTAAAGACCTGGAGGGAGGGGTGGGATTGAAGGGAGTTTGTTCCAGAGGCGGGAGCAAAGAGTCTTGATTTTGGCAATTTCACCAGAAGAGGGTTGCAGGTAGATCTTGTGCGACCTGTGGGAATATTTGGGGGACAGAGCACAGATAGTGCTGAGGGTGCAACGCCGGATAGGAGTCGGTAGAAGACAGAAAGACCACCAACCTGCCTGCGGTGAGTGAGTGAAAGGCCCTCAGAGTTAGATTAATCGCCGGAGATTCCAATGATTCTGAAAGCTTTGGTTTCAACAGCGTGAAGCCGAGCTGGGTGTGAGGCAGGAGCACCGGCCCAGAGGGGGGAACAGTATTCCATTGAGCTGCGGATGAAAGCCTTTTATGTGGTGAGATTTTGGTATTATCAACCAAAATTCAGTATCTGCCATATAAAACAGAAGGTCAGTTTGTGTGTTTGTACAGATGTCTGTCCCCCTTCATAAGGATGATTTGAGTCGGGTTTTAAAGGCCAATCTTTACTTCAGCCACCAAAGGTAGATGGAGGTTATGTTTTCACCCCTGTCTGTTTGTCTGTCCGTTTGTTTGTCCATTTGTCTGTGAACAAAATATCTCAAAAAGTTGTGGACGGATTCGGACGAAATTTGGCAGAGATTTAGCGTATGTGACAAGGTCGAAATGATTAGATTTTGATGAAGGTTCGGATTCGGATCCGGCTACTAGAATTTTTAAAGTGATTGTTCACCATTGGGAGATCGGGCCAAAAACGATGGAAAAGCAGGATATCTCAAAAAGTTGTGGACGGATTCGGACGAAATTTGGCAGAGATTTAGCGTATGTGACAAGGTCGAAATGATTAGATTTTGATGAAGGTTCGGATTCGGATCCGGCTAGTAGAATTTTTAAAGTGATTGTTCACCATTGGGAGATTGGGCCAAAAACGATGGAAAAGCAGGATATCTCAAAAAGGTGTGGACTGATTTGGACGAAACTTGGTGGACAGGTAGGGTGTCTGACAAGGACGATTCGATTCGATTTTGGTGAAGATCTGAATATGTATTCGGATATGATAATTATTTAATTTTTAAGTGATTCTTCACCATTGGGAGATCGGGCCAAAAACGATACATAGCAGGATATCTCAAAAAGTTATGGATGGATTTGGACGAAACTTGTTGGACATGTTGTGTGTGTGACAAGGAAGAATCGATTCAATTTCGGTGAATATCCGGATGCGGATCCGGCTAGTATCATTTTAAAGTGATTCTTCACCATTGAGTGATATGGCCAACCAGGCGGAGGTTTGCTCTCTACTGAGTGCCGTTCTAGTTTAACATGAATGTGCGTTCACTACAGGCTATTTTTGAGGATAAAACAAACTCTAAAAACATTTTCCATAAAAGAGTAATAATTATGTCTCTTTTATTGGAAGTGTAGACGGTGGCTTGCAAAACGAGCCTCAAGGGCGGTGTACAGAAGGGATAAAAAAAACAACAATAAATACAAGGCACAATAAGGTGAAATTTGATGCACGTGATATGCTACATGCGCAGAGTAAAAGGAGTGCTCATTTACGTCTGTTGTTTATGTCTCATAAATAAAGAAGATAAAAGCACACCTGACACTGGGCCGAGGCTTTAGACTTTGGAACACTCACAAGGCTGCACCGTAGAAGAAACTGTTCCAACCCGTCACATTTGATGGGTTTTTTTAAACCAGTATTTTATGTTTCTTTTGGTTTTATATTTCAATGAGTTAATTCATCATAACAGAGCGTGTATGAAATCCGGAGGTGTGAACATGCAGCTTTCCATGTTGCTCATTTTGGCTTTTTGAGCCCAATTTATCTCTGACATTTATGTTCATTGATTTAATTCTGGAGTAAAGAAGATGACGTTTGTTTCATAAAACTTTTAGCATTGGCCTCTACAAGTTAAGGAGGATAAGGATAATGATGAGATATGAAAAATACTATTAAGGACTATTTGCCTGATAATCTTCACACTCAAATGTATAAATATCAGAAAATACAGTTGTCATGTTTATTATTGTCTGACAGTTCTTTGTTTTGCCAGCTCTACTCAGAGACATTCTTAGCTATTAAACTGAATATTATATTTAAAGTCCTCGGGCCGAATTTATGAAAGACTTTTACCGAGCACTTTGCTTACACACGCCAAACCCTTAAACACTGACAAAAATGTCATTGTACGCTGTGCACAACTAATCACCCATCTAGATAGCAATTTACAAAGGGAGATAAACAGCCGATTAGTTGTTTGCGTCTAAACAGCCGATTAGCCTGTGAAACACCGCTCATAGCTCCAATATCCAATTTAAATGATGCACTTGTATATAATCAAAGTGCTACCGACAAATGTTGCTGCTCGTACATGGAAAAATCCAGGTCATCTTGCACTAGATTCAGCAGCCAACGAAATGATTCCTTTGAGAGTCTAATGCCAGACAAACCTGATATTGTCATTACTTCTCCAGACGTCTAGAGCATTGCATCTATCCTCGAAGATTCTCGATCTAAGTCGGTGACCCTATTCCTACCCTCTTCTGCCTCCTCTTGAGCTAATTCAAGCACTCTGAACACATCCAAATTTACCTTCCCATGTAAACTACCAATTAAAAGCCATTACATGCATTCCTTGCTTCAAGGACTTACACACACTTTTAAATATGTTCTCGCCACCGTGTAAAAGTTTCCTTGTTATTTAAATAGGGGAAGGCGGGGCAAGTTGAGCATAGGGGTAAGTTGAGCCACCACCTCCCAGCCAGTTATGAATGAGTCAGACTTTGTGGTGGCGCCATCTATAGATGCCCCATTGCATAACTCCAAATTCTGCCATATTGTTTTCTAAATTGAAACAGAAACCAGTGTTGCAGAGGGGAAAATCCAATTTTCAGCCATAAAAGTAAAGAGGTGTAAAACAGGTAAGTTCACGTTTCTTCCATATGCAGCATAGATATAATATGGATATCAGATGACAATTGTTAGTCCAGGTATGTGTCTCCATTCTTGTCATAGACTTTAATACGATGGATGCATAGAATATGTGTGTATGTGGAGACATCTCAGAAAGTTCAGACTGGGGTAAGTTGAGGCAGACCCTACGGGGCAAATCGAGCCATGGCTCAACTTGCCCCGTAGGGTCTGGCTCAACTTGCCAACTCATGTTGGTGGAGATAATAATAATACGTATCACCATCTGATGTTCACCCATTTCCGAAAGCAACAGCAAGAAAGAAAACGAAAGCTGGTCGCAAAAAAGGCAGCACAAAGATTCTGACTGACACCCCAGTACGCCAGGAGCTTGCAGCCCTATCTGAACATCGCAAACGGAAGCCATCAGCCAAGAAATCAAAGAGATGCTTGTTCAAAGCTAATGGGAAAAAGACATGTCCCCCAAGATCAAAAACCCCTAGTTCCAGTGAGACAGATGGTGATTCAGAAGTTGAGTATGATGACGAATCAGATGTGGACAGTGATATGGATATCATTGAAGGTGACTTTGTAGTTGTCAAATGTGCTGGCAAATCAAGATTTGTGCATTACATTGCTCGGGTTGATGTACTGAATGGAGAGGAATTTCAGTTTGAAGGTGTCTTCCTGCAGAAGGTTGCTGGAAAAGTTGGATCTGACAACCCAGTGTTTGTTCCAAACCCAAAGGATGAAGCAGGATTTGAACTGGAAGACATCGTGCGTAAGCTGCCACAGCCTAAGCTTGTGTTCAAGTGTTGGCAGTTCTGCCCGTTGTTCTGGACAGCTTGTGTTCAATTGTGACTTGTCAGTTTGGCAGCTTAATTGACTTGATTTCTGACATGTTTTAGTTTTAGTTCCAGATCCAAATGATGAAGCTGGCATTGATGAGCAAGATATTGTGCCTTAATTGCCACAGTCTGACTGTTGGCCTTTCTGGGTGTATTTGGGACACTTTTGTTTTATTGTGATTTATACGGCTGAACCAGCCCAACGGAGTATCGTTGAGAGAGAGGAAGACAAATGATGAATTGCGAAAGATGATGGGAATAGAGCCTGTGATTGATGCTGTGAAGAGGAACAGGTTGAGATGGTTTGGTCATGTGTTGAGGAAGGATGAAAGTGACTGGTTGAGAAGAGTTATGGAAATTAATGTAGAAGGAAGTAGAGGACGGGGAAGACTGAGAAAGACTTGGCTAAAGATGGTCGAAGAAGAAATGCGGGCAAGGGGGTTAACAAGGAGAGATGCAGAAAATAGGGCAAAATGGAGAACATTGTCATGGGGACCGCAGGGCTAACCCCCGCTCTAGCGGGGAAAATGGCCTTTAAAATGCATGTTGTTGTTTGTTGTTGTTGTGACTTAAAACTGTGGCAGCTGTTTTCAACTCAATCCAGCTGCCACATTGAATTATAACCATGAACACAAGGCACATGTAAATATTTCGTTCAGTGTTGTAACAAGTACATTAAATATTTTTCAGGCAGACCAATTTTTGTACTTCAGTTATCTTTATTTGGGGCAATGATCAACTATTTGGGATACTTTTTGTTTAATTGTGACTTGAAACTGTGACAGGTGGATTGAGTTGACTTTTCTTAGCACAGTTGACAATCTTGTTTTTCTATGAGAGTGACTCAATTTGTTCGTAACTGATTACTATAACCATGAACACAAGATAATCATTTCGTTCAGTGTTGTCGAACTTTACAACATTAAATATTTTTCTGGCAAAACAATGGTTTTCTACTTTAGTTATCTTTATTTGGGGCAATGATCAACTTACCCCTATGTGGTACAACTTACCCCAGAGGTTGGATCAACTTACCCCTCAGGTGGGGCAAGTTGAGCCATTTGGCCTCCGTTTTTTCAAAGGTCGCAGTGACTTTCAGTGTGGGGATAGAAAGTAAGAACTAGCTACAAAATGTTTCCCAAGGATTAAATTAGAAGGCAAGATACTCATTTGTGCAAGATCATCAGTAAGTTCAGTCCTAACATTCCAAGAACAAAAACTGGCTCAACTTGCCCCGCCTTCCCCTACTCGTGATTAGGTTTTGATCCGCATTAGATAATCGCTCTTCGGTGATTTTCGACTAACTTTGAACGGGTGATCATCGCACGATTTGCGTTTTACTCGGGTGTTCCCTCCATTTTCCCTCCCCCAGGAGGTTTTAGGTAGTAAAAAAAAAAAATCATAGTTCCAGTACTTCAAAAGGTTGGTCGGGAGGATCCCAATATTCTTAATGGAATTTGTATCTTATAGCAAGCATTTTAGCTCTTTCACGAGCCTCGATTCAGTATACAAAAAAGAAAAAAGAAAAAAAAAAAGCATCACCCCCAGTGTGAGGAGGTATTACAAGTCATAATTCCAGGGGAATTATCCCTTCAATAAGGAGGGCTAATTTAATATAAATGTATATTTGGAAAACTAAGATTCATGTATTTTTCGCTTAAAAATCTTTTAAAAACCAAGATTAAATATTTAACAATATTTTCCACCAATTACTGTGCATGTAAACGTTCCTGCTTTGTTAATATTACATTTGCTGCATTTATCCAACCTAAATATGAGCCCATTTTACATTGACAGATAGCATCCACTGGGTTATGGAATTTCATACATTCTGAAGATTAAAGTGCTTTGTTACCTTGCGAATCACATATCTTTTGTCCTTGAGCTGATCTATTTCAAACATTCCAAGAATGAAATCATCCAATTTGTTGGTGGCCGAATATTGAGGACAACTGTGTGTGTCTGTGTCTCTCTGTGCCTCTCTGTGCCTCTCTCTCTCTCTCTCTCTCTCTCTCTCTCTCTCTCTCTTTCTCTCTCTCTTTCTCTTTCTCTTTCTCTTTCTCTTTCTCTTTCTCTTTCTCTTTCTCTTTCTCTCTCTCTCTCTCTATATGAGTACATCAGAGATTGTGTGATCAAATATGGCTGAATTAAGGACTTGCTTCTAAGCTTTTGGAACAAAGCTAGTTTCAGGATAATTGCCACATCATTGTTGTCCTTTTAGTAAAAGCCCCACTTACTACCTCCAGGAAGAACAGTCAATAAATGCTGGTCTGGTCTCCATGATGCCAGGCTACATTGTTGGTGACAATAAATGCCCATACGGCAGCAGAGATGAGCACTGAATGCTACCGGTGAAAAAGGAAGTGCTGTCCACAAATTTCAGTTTATATATATATATTGAATCAACTTGAACCTTTTTATATATATATATATATATATATATATATATATATATATATATATATATATATATATATATATATATATATATATATATATATATATATATATATATATGAAAGTACCTTTGAATATTTGCTCTTTTTTTTTTTAATAATCCTGATCTCTGTGCACAGTTTTTTTTTCCTGAATGGCTCTTCCGAAATATCTTCGGATACGCTGGAACTTGCTGTTAGGTCAAGTGGTTAAACAATTGCTTCTTTCTTTACTGGCTGGTGTGATTACCTTGACTTCTCACTGTCATCAACCCACATTTGGGGGCTGGCAGGATAGCCTAGACCCTAGTGGTATGAGATCATCTCTGATAACCTAGAACCCTAGTGCTCACCTCTGAGCTGCCTAGGCTGGGTTCGAATCTCAGTCCGGCTATAAACTGTCATCCTGGTGCTTCACAGGCAGGGTGATTCATCCTCAAATGAAAGTCAAACTGGGCATCCCGTCTGCTAACATTAATTGTTGGATGTTACACACCCCAGTGTGTCCTTCGCAAAGAGTATGTGACCTATCGCCAGCACCCGAAATAAATTCCTAATTCCTGCTCTGACCTACAGGGGACACTGCTTGAGCGGCACAGCCGCACTCTCAGCGAATGATGCTGTTCTCAGCCATGTGCTGCAGATGAAAGAAGAAGCAACATACACTTTGCACGTGTGACAAACACCACTCAACATAAGAAGAGTTCATATGCAAAAACCGATAAATCCATTTTTTCGGTAAATCAACATTTTTTATGTGCTTTCTTAGTAAACACATCAATTCAAAAAAGGGTGGTCCTAAATTGATGTAACTGAACTAATACATGGCCAGAATTCCACATGTCTCAATTGAATAAAAACATTACAAGTCAGGAGACGACGATGGTTCACGAGCGAGCGGTATTCTTCAGTTCGATTTCGAAAATTTGGTTCGATTCCGACAACTTTCAAAATTTGACCTTTGTGACCTTGAAATGTCAAAACGAAGGTTACTGACCTTGAAATGAGATAGAAAATAATGTATAATCAGTTATGACTTATGAGGTTAGTTAGCTACACAATTACCGAAAATTTGGTTCGACTCCGACAACTTTGAAAATTTGACCTTTGTGACCTTCAAAGGTCAAAGGTCGAAGATTCTGAAATTTGTTGGAAAACTTGTATTTCATGATGTATGTGATAATCTAAGATCATGTACGACATTTCACCCTATCAGGAAGAGAACAATGTAATAAAACCATCAAAAATCGACTTTTCTAAATTTCGTGACCTTGTGACTTTGACCTTGGGGCGAAAATGAAAAATCGAGCTCCGTGGGGCTAGACACATGACATTGGCCGAACCAAATATCGAAACCCCTGTCAGATTCCACCAAACCCCTCGGAGAAGATGTAGCTTGAACTCGATTACCCTTTAAAAAGACATCTTTTTCGGGCGTGGCTCCGCCCACAATGGGAGCAATACGCCCACTCTAGGCAGGACACAACTAGATCATGATATCAACCTCCCACCCAAGTTTCATCAAGATCGGATGATATCATCGGGTAGTTATGCTCTGGACAGACAGACAGACACACCCATGACGAATATAGTGGTCACTCTGTTTGATAACTCATGAACCAATAGTTGATACTTTTCAATTTGTTTTGTCTCAAAAGCAGATAAATCCACAACCTGATTTTTTTTGCAAAAGCAGACAAATCCATAGTAAACTTTCTTTGGTATTAAGGCTTCACAATATCACCAGAAATTTGATTATAATCCTTAATGCAATATTAAATAGTATTAAATCTGAATGTAAGGCTAACCCTTACATTCAAGGGAAAATGCCTGTTGTGTTGTATTAAATGTGAATGTAAAAAAACATTTCTGAGACAGGGACCGGAAAGGAGGTGATGCAGGTAGGGGCAGGGAAGCAGGCAAGACAGCCGGCTTTGCCCTAATCTGTACAAACCTAATACATCTTCCCACCTGATTTATCTGTTATATAACCTATTCTAGGTCACTCTAACCCCTTGTTCTTCGACTCGAAGAATGCACAATATTCAATATTCATTTTTGAAAAATAATTGCAGTAGGGGCAGAGGGAAGTACAGGTGCAAAGCTGAGGATTTGCCATGGGCATCTAAAACCCTTGCACCGGCCTTGGGACTAGTCCAAGTGGTCTAAAGTCCTGTTCCTCAAATTACCACGTACAGGTTTTATGAACAAAAGGTTTATTACCACAGAGAGAGCGGAAGGACGAAAACTTGGTAACTGAACACATCCCTGACGTTCTTGAGGCATGAGTCTAGATAGACTGTGATCTATATACTCCAGAGAGGATAATAGCATAACCCTTCCTGCCGCTCCTGTTTGTGAAGACCCTCTAAGATTAATTGTATTTATATATCTTCAACAGCACGGATAAGGGAGTGAGTGGACAGAGGAGGAGAAAAATATATAATTTGTGTTACAGGTGTGACCACAGTGGGGTCATTCTTGTTCTGGTCAAAAATTGGCAATGAATAACTAAATAAGTCTTTCACTTACTCACCGCAGGCAGGTTGGTGGTCTTTCCGTCTTCTACCGACTCCTCTCCGGCCTTGCCCCCCCAGCTCTCTCTGGGCTCTGTCCCCCAAATATTCCTACAGGTCGCACAAGATCTGCCTGCAACCCTATTATGGTTAAACTGCCAAAATCAAGACTCTCTGCTCACCTTCACTCCTTCATTCCTCTTTTCTCCCGCCTCTGGAGCAAACTCCTTCACTCTCTTCAATCCCACTCCTCCCTCCAGGTCTTTAAAACGGCTGTTCACCACCATCTGTTATCTTCCCCCATCCAAAACCTTGATCTTTTCTACCCCCACTAATCTCACCCCAAATCCACTTTTTTGAAATACCAACTTCTTTCCTGGAAGTCCTGGGTGTCCTTGTGTTTTATACCTCTCCCGCCTCCCCCCCCCCCCCAAGCCCTCTCCCTCCCACACATCTCCCGATGTCCCTGCTCTCAAATGTTGTGTTTGTGTGCTTCCCCTTCTCTCCCCATTTTGTCTACCGCTCCCTCTTTTTATATATTTTTGTTTGTCTGTTTGATTTTTTTTTTGTGATAAATGTTAGCTCTTTCACGAGCCTCGATTCTGTATCCAAAAAAAATAATAATAATAATAATTGAGGCAATTATCGACTATACTCACACAATATGCTGAGGCATGAGCCTTGCATAGAGGAATCCTTTCTTTATTTGCCTTCAGAAGGAAGTACCTCACTGTGACATGACATCCCTGGCTCTCTGTTTGTTTACATCTTCAACTTTAGGCCTCCTTCATTTGCCCTGTTCAATATCCATGTAAGACAGAAAAGCTCTTTGGCACAGCTCAAGCAGAATTGCCAGGAAGCCTTTTTTCCTGGAACCTGGAATTGTCTGGTACCTGGAAGCCGGTTCAGGTCTGGATCCAGATCTGGCCTATCGGTGGAATGCAAAACCTAAACGGTTCAGCCTGGCGGAGGAATGTGCTCTGCCGAGAGCCGTTCTAGTTACCTGTGTTATTGGAAGCAGCCTTGGAAAAACGCCGCGTTAGCTATCTCAACAAGGATATAAACCATAACATTGATTTCGCCCAAGACAGAAAACCTACTTGGGGAGAGAGGGGCAAATGAAGTTGCTACAACCTCTATTGTGTGACCCTTAGTTCTGTAAAGTTTGGTTGATTGGACAAGTTACGACCGAATGTATCGCCATCAAAAGTAGACAGACAGACAGACACCAAATTGCGTATTTTAGTGTGATTTCATCACTGATTTACTGACCAACGTCCAACATTATATTTTTTTACATTTATTTTTCTGATAAAAATCGACCTTTTCGTTCTTCAGGACATGTATCCATGGAAAAGACCAAATTTATCAGAAGCTACATTTCGAATGTGAAAATGGTGACTTATTGAGACAGAGGAGCAAAAAGAATTGCAGTTAAGAAGAAATCGAGACAATAAGGCAAGAAGAAGAGCCTGTTTGTCTGCGACTGATTTAAATGCATTTAGAGAAAAACACAGAGAAGCTCAGCGGAGATGTGTTCTCCCACAAACGGATGTTGACATCAAGGCAGAAAGGAAATCGTCTCCAGCATCAGAAAAGGTGGCATTCAGCTCTGTGCAGACAGCGAGCTGTGTAGCGGGCCGCTCGTTCGACATATGTGCTAAAAGTGATGCATGTGCTCAAAATAGACTAAACGGATTTCTGAGAAATGTGAATGTTAGATGCATTTTTGGGTAAAAGTTGGGAACCTCACTTTTTAACATAACTAGGATATGCTGAATTCGACTAACCCGGTTCCCAAACCGAATTTTGAGTTTTTCACCTTCTAATTAGCATATAGAAAATGGCCACCAAATTGCCATTTCTGGACAATTTCTTTGAACAAGCATTTATATATCATGTATATAGATGCAGCTCTTTTTCTTTAACTTTACAACTTTTACCCCAAAATGCACCTAGAAGCTTAAACATGGCCTTTTTTCATAAATCCGTCTAGTCTATATTATGGTTGGCGACATATTGAAAGTGACATTCAAACTGATATTGAAATTGGACACGATAAAATGGGAAATGGTTTTAATAAGACTGTTTCATGCAACCATTTATTCTAAAATTAAGTATACATGGCCATGAAGCACATACATTCAGGAATGTCACACATGTTGTTTTGCCAAACTACATCAAATTCATACAAGGGATCTGATCATCACTCTGTTGCTGACGGGCACACATTGATGTGCACAAACATTCAGGAATGTCACACATGTTGTTTTGCCAAACTACATCAAATTCATACAAGGGGACTGATCATCACTCTGTTGCTGACGGGCACACATTGATGTGCACCTCAACTCTGAATAGCGACATTTGCAGCGTCGAGTCTTGCATTGCTTCAGGTATGCACAACAAATTATCTCGAGGCAACTTTTTGGGATTGGACTCAGTGACATCAGAATAGGCTGTAGTCCGGAATCACCACGTTTCCATCCCATTTCCACAGGTGCAGGAAGGTCAGGTATAGCACAATGAGCATTTCTCCACACCATGGCTTGATAGTGTACTCACATCACATGGAAATGAAGAGCATCACTTGTCGGTGACATTGCTTCTGGTTTACCAGTCTTGGAGAACAACATATGTCATGCTGAATCAACAGAGGAACCCTCAAAATTCTCAAAATTCAAAACTCAAAATTCGGCTTGGGAACCAGGTTAATCGAATTCAGCATACCCTAATTATGTTAAAAAGTGAGGTTCCCAACTTTTACCCAACAATTCACCGAGAAGCTTACACATGGCCTTTTTACATAAATCCGTCTTGTCTAAAATAACGCAAAACCATTTCTATCATTCTTTGAGGTATTCTGTCAATGTCACACATTATTCATCATCTTCATGTACCATGCTCCATGCAGAGCGTTAGTTGCTGCTGAAACAGTAACTCAACTAAAATCATGGTCGGGTCGCCACTCCCGCTCAGGAAGTCAGGGTAGGAATTTGGAATTAGTTCAGGGGGCCAGGGATAGCTCGTCTACACTTCACGAAGGACACTGTGGGATCTTTAATATCCACCAACTAATGCCAGCAGACGGGATGCTAGTTGAATGGCCACCCAAGGGACAGCACACACATTGACGAAACACCCTGCCTGTGAAACACCAGGATGACAGTTTATAACGGAGTCGGAATTAGAACCCAGGTTGGACAGCATAGAGGCAAGTGTAAGTGCATCTAGGCCATAGGCTCCCAAACTTTTCTGTCCACAACCCAAAATTTGAAATCACATTCGCCTTGTTACCCAAATGGTACTGGTACCTACTTGCTACTTACTTGGTACCGGTACCCACCATAAAAATTGTTGGAGAAAATGCTTTAGACGAGAGAAAACCCCTCAAAAACTGGGAATTGTGAGAAGTTGTGAAGTTGCTAACATTTGAAGACGGTATATCGCTGTAAGATCAAGTGGTGCGTAGCCCCGTGACCCTGGGTTTGGCAGCCTCTGCTCTTGGCCATCGTATCAAAACAATCCATTATGATGTGTATGAAAATGGATTTTCATCTGTGTGCCATATGCATCCCCCTTTTCCCCTCCCCTTTACACTCATCTCGTCCCAATCTCCTTCCCCCTTTCGGCAACTCCTCCATACCTCTTTTATCCTCATTTCCTTCATATCTTCTTTTTATCCTTTAATCCCCCCACATCTTTTTAATCTTGTGTATGCTCTTCCTTTTTCGGCAAGTTCCCAGAATTTCTCAAAAATATTTTGTTTTCAAGACATGGCGATCACGGAAGCGATTTTCAGGTGTCAATAAGCTGCGGTGCATCTCAGCATGGCAAAATCAATTTCAACAAAATAAGGTCAAGGAATCGTGTGAGCCTAATGGTACACAATTGCAATGCTGATAAGATGGATAGATTTGGTCATGTCTGGTCCAAATGACCTACCTAACCAACTCTTAAGGCAGCAAAACTAAAGAATCCAGTTGAATCCTGAATTTTTGACACATCGACAAGAAGACAACATTGCTTTGAAACCGTTGTCTTATTTGGGGAATTGGAGGGAGGCAGTGATAATCCTAGAATTATTGTAATAATTCCCCCCCCCCTCCTCCCGCCTTCCCCTGCCTCCTTCCCCCAAGCCCTCTCCCTCCCACAGATCTCCCGATGTCCCTGTTCTCTGCTGTTGTACTTGTGTGCTTCCCTCTCTCTCCCCATCTTGTCTCCCGCTCCCTTTATTGTATGTTTTGTGTGTCCGTTTTTTTTTTGTGATTGATGTTAGTTCTTACACAAGCCTCGATCATGTATACAAAAATAAATAAATAATAATTTACTACAATCTTCTTCCTCTTCTTTCATATGCAGTACAAAACTGCAAGGCAGTGTCATCATTGACTGAGGCAATGGCTATGCTATTGATGCAGTCTGTGCCATCTGTAAGATAGAGTATAGGAATTTGTAATTATAGTTCATGGTGCTGGCGATAACTCGCCAACTCTTTGCAAAGGACACCATTGGATCTTTAACGTCCACCGACTCATGCTTGCAGACGATACCCGTTGTTTAACGTCCATCCGAGGGACGGCACACACATTGATGAATCGCCCTACACGTGAAACACTGATATTAAAGCGCGGCGTTACGCGCGCTGCTTGCGAGCAAGGAGGAAGCGGACAAGCGGTAACTTATAAGCGTCTTTATTTCAGGAGCTCACTGTAACACTGGCCCGCTCCGGGCTGCGCGCCCGGTGTATATCATGAGGCCACGCCTACCCCTCGGGCGTGGCCACCGCCCACTTGGTGCGCAGAATGATGTCACCACGCCAGTGGGCTTTTGTGTCCGCCACACGCGCCCCCCCAGAATTCCCGCGCACCTGGAGGGCCAGTTTGCCGGGCAGACGAATGACCCGGCCGAAGTGCCCCCTGGCGATCGGCGGCGTCCGGGGTGCAGGGAGGCCAGGTGGGATGCCCCTGGCTGCCCCTGGGATGGGTGCAGGACCGGGGGG
This sequence comes from Myxine glutinosa, assembly GCF_964187855.1. Taxonomy (NCBI): domain Eukaryota; kingdom Metazoa; phylum Chordata; class Myxini; order Myxiniformes; family Myxinidae; genus Myxine; species Myxine glutinosa. The sequence continues at coordinate 27,816 of NW_027619222.1, forward strand.
CGGCATGGCGGCGGGGCTGGGCGGTGCCGGGGGTCCGCCCGCAGGGGGGCGGCCCCGACGTGGGGGTCGGGCCACTGGCGGTGGATGGTCCACGTCGAGGTGGGCCGGCTTGAGGCGGTCAACCAAAACGCAGTCAGGAGTACCGCCGATGTCCAGGGTGAAGTGCTTCGCCCCGGTCTCCAGCACGCGGAAAGGCCCGTCGTACGGGGGCCGCAGTGGTGTCCGGTGGGCATCGTGGCGGACGAAGACGTACTCCGCCGTGCGAAGCTCCGGGGCGACGTGTGTCGGTGGGTGCCCGTGGCATGCCGTTGGCACCGGGGCGAACCTCTGGGCAGTCTCTTGCAGAGCGGAGCGCTGCTGTGCCGCGGACCATGGTGCCGTGGAGTCGGGGAGGAACTCGCCCGGCACCCGCAGCGGTTGCCCGAAGACCAACTCCGCTGCGGATGCGCGCAGGTCCTCCTTGAGCGCCGTCCGGAGGCCCAGCAGGACCCAGGGGAGCCTGTCGACCCAGCCGCCGTCGCGGAGGGTGGCCCGGAGCGCGGCCTTCAATGAGCAGTGAAATCGCTCACACAGGCCGTTAGCCTGGGGGTGGTAGGCCGTGGTTCGGTGCAGCCGGACCCCGAGCCCCTGGGCGACCGCTCCCCAGAGCTTTGAGGTGAACTGGGGGCCGCGGTCAGACGAGATGTCTGAGGGGGCGCCGAACCGGGCGACCCAGGTGGCGATGAAAGCCTGCGCGACATCGGCCGCCGTTGTCGACGCCAAGGGCACGGCCTCCGGCCACCGGGTGGTGCGGTCCACCATGGTGAGGACGTAGGTGAAACCCCGCGAGGGGGGCAGAGGTCCCACCAGGTCCACGTGGACGTGGTCCAACCGGCGTTCCGGCACCGTGAATGGGGCCAACGGGGCCTGGGTGTGCCGGTGCACCTTGGCGCGCTGGCACGCGAGGCACGTCCTGGCCCAGCCGCGGACGGCCTTCCGGAGGCCATGCCAGACGAACTTGTCGGCGATCAGCCTTTGGGAGGCCCTCGCGCCCGGGTGGGACAGGCCGTGGATGGCGTCAAACACCTGGCGCTGCCAGCCCGCGGGCACGATGGTGCGAGGACGCCCGAGGGAGACGTCGCACAAGAGGGCTGCGCCCGCGCCGTCGAACGGCACCTCGGTGATGTGGAGGCCCGTGACGGCGGTCCGCAAGGCCTGGACGTCGGGGTCAGCGGCCTGGTCCGCTGCCATCCGGGCATAGTCGATGCCGAGGTGGACTGCGTGGGCGACGGCCCGGGAAAGGCAATCCGCCACCGGGTTGTCCTTCCCCGCGACGTGCTGGATGTCCGTCGTGTACTCGGACACGGCCGAGAGGTGACGCTGCTGCCGGGCCGACCACGGCTCGGTGACCTTGCCCATCGCGAAGATCAGCGGCTTGTGGTCGACGAAGGCAGTGAACGCACGGCCCTCGAGCAGATGGCGGAAGTGCCTGACCGCCAAGTGAAGCCCGAGCAACTCGCGGTCGAAGGTATTGTAACGGCGTTCGGGCGGGCGAAGCTGCCGGCTAAAGAACGCCAGCGGTTGCCAAGCTCCACGCACCCATTGCTCGTGCACCGCGCCCACCGCGTAGTCCGAGGCATCGGTGGTGAGGGCGATCGGGGCATCAGGCGCCGGGTGCGCGAGCATGGTGGCGTTAGCCAAGGCGAGCTTCGCGCCCGTGAACGCCGTGTCCATCTGCTCGGTCCAGGTAACGTCGCCTTTGCCCGGCTTACCTTGGAGAGCTTCGTGCAGGGGGCGCAGGAGCTGGGCGATACGGGGCAGGAACCGATGGTAAAAGTTCACCATGCCCAGGAACTCCTGTAGCCCTCTGATCGTGCGGGGGCGTGGAAAACCCCTTCACCGCCTCCACCTTGGCCGGCAGGGGGACGGCTCCGTGCCTGGTGACACGGTGCCCCAGAAAATCGATTATGGCGGCGCCGAACCGGCACTTTGCGGGGTTCACAATCAGGCCATGCTGGCCCAGGTGTTTGAAGAGCGTGCGGAGGTGGCGTAGGTGCTCTTCGCGGGACGCGCTGGCGATGAGGATATCGTCCAGGTTGACGTAGACAAAATCCAAGTCGCGCAGGATGCTGTCCATCAGTCGCTGGAATGCCTGAGCCGCATTCTTCAGACCGAAGGGCATGCGCAGGAACTCGAAGAGTCCGAATGGCGTGATGACCGCCGTCTTCGGGACGTCCTCCGGCCTGACGGGGACCTGATGGTAGCCGCGTATGAGGTCCACCTTTGAGAAGAAGGACATGCCCGCCAAACAGGCGGAAAAGTCCTGAATTTGGGGGACGGGGTAGCGGTCGGGAGTCGTGGCGTCATTGAGATGGCGATAGTCCCCGCACGGTCGCCATCCCCCGCCGGGCTTCAGCACGATGTGCAGCGGCGACGCCCAAGCGCTCTCTGAGCGCCGAACGATGCCGAGTCGCTCCAGGGTAGCGAACACCACTTTTGCCACCGCCAGCTTCGTCGGCTCGAGGCGGCGTGCCCGGGCGTAGACCGGTGGCCCGACGGTGGGGATGTGATGGGCCACCCCGTGCTTGATGGCCCCCGCCGAGAAGGTGGGCCGCGTGAGGGCCGGGAAGCCGGCGAGGAGGCGGGTGAATGCGTCCGCTGCCGGAAGCGTACAGACCAACGTGGCCGGGAACCGAACCATTTGGCAAGCTGCTTGGCAAGCCGCTCGTTGAGCTGCTCGACGAGCTGGGCAACGCACAAGCGAGCGAGCTGAACATCTCGGCCTGGACAAGACGTCTGCGCTTGACGTCGACCAGGAGCCCATTAGCGCACAGGAAGTCCGCGCCAAGCAGTGCCATGGGCACGTCGGCGGTGACGAACGTCCATCGGAAAACCTGCCCTCCGAACCACAGAGAGAGGCAGCGTTTTCCGTACGTACGGATGGGCGTCCCGTTCGCGGCAAGCAGCGCGGGGCCCCCACCCGCGGCGTGCTTGTCTGACGTGCCGGCGGGAACGACACTCACCTGCGCTCCCATGTCGCACAGGTAACGGCGCCCGGAGAAGGTGTCCATTATGAACAGCAGGCTGCTCGAACGGCCGGCGCTCATCGCCACTATTGAGCGCCGGCCCGGGCGTTTCCCGACCTGTTGAAGGAGCATGGCGGATGACACTGCCGAGCTTCGTGGCCGAACTTGGCGTGGAACCAGCACCAGGTGGTGGAGCTGGAGGAGCGCGGCTGGCTCCGCCAGGCCGGTGGAGTTGGCGGGTTTCCCCACGGTGGCGGTTTTCGCCGCGGCGGTGGGCGGGGCGTGGCGGCGGTCACGAGGTGCGTATCAGCATGCTGCGTATGCTGTATAAGCTGATGCTGTGGACCAGCAGCATCAGCAGCATCAGCAGCATCAGCAGCATCAGCAGCATCAGCAGCATCAGCAGCATCAGCCACGAGGGCCGTGACGGCCACGCCGACTCTCGCCCGCGTGTCCGAAGCGGCGAAGTACTTGTCCGCCTCGGCTGCCAATGCTCGGGGTTCCGTTAGCCGGGTCCCGGCCAACGCGAGGCGAACCTGCGCTGGAAGTTGGCGACGGAAAAGCGCCCGGAATAGAGAACCGGGGGCTTCGTCGCCCAACAGTGACAGCATATGGTCCATTCGGACCGACGGGTGCGTGTCACTGAGCTCGGGGAGATCCAGGAGGCGGTCGGCCCGTGCGTCGTCCGTGAGGCCGAACGTGGCTAGGAGTAGCCGCTTGAGTGCCTCATACTTGTGGCCGTCCGGTGGGTGGCGAAGGACGGACACAACTCGAGCGGCCGTGCCGGGCCCGAGGGAGGCGACGACGTGGCAATAGCGCGTGTCATCGCCGGTGAGGCGCCGAAGCTGAAATTGGGCTTTGGCCTGGACGAACCAGACTTCGGCCTGAGCCTCCCAAAATTCGGGAAGTTTGATGAAGTTGGCCATGGCAATGGCGTCGCGTGTGGAAGGATCGCTCCGGCAGATCCAACGTCGAGGGGGTCACCAGTAAAGCGCGGCGTTACGCGCGCTGCTTGCGAGCAAGGAGGAAGCGGACAAGCGGTAACTTATAAGCGTCTTTATTTCAGGAGCTCACTGTAACACTGGCCCGCTCCGGGCTGCGCGCCCGGTGTATATCATGAGGCCACGCCTACCCCTCGGGCGTGGCCACCGCCCACTTGGTGCGCGGAATGATGTCACCACGCCAGTGGGCTTTTGTGTCCGCCACAATATGACAGTTTATAGCTGGGTATGTATTCGAACCCAGGCTGGATAGCTTGGAAGCGAGTGCACATAAATACAGGCCATCCTACCATCATTCACAACAATTAAAGTCCTGTAGTTTCACCTATGAAAGATGTCACAGAATACAGAGAACACGGTAGGTTTATGGTCAGCATGTCCTTTTGAGGATATTTAGTGTGCGATGTAATTGATTAATTGTACGGCACTAAACACACCCACTGCATTCGGGAACATTGGCAAATCGACTCTTTAGGGGGTTATTTGTGCCCATGACCTAACTCTGGGTACTATATACCAACACGTATGCAAAATTTGGTGGAGATCAGGCCAGCCCTGTTTTTTGTATGATTTTCAGATGTACATACAGTACACATACACAAATGCATACAAACAAACGTACATATACACACATACACAATACACACATAAACACATTCATATATACATACATACATACATGCATACGTACATACGTACATATATACATACATACATGCATACACACATACATACATACATAATACATACATACATACATACATACACACATACATACATACACACATACATACATACATACACACATATATATGTCGGAACTGGATTTAGAACTTGGGACTCAGAAGACTCAGAGAAAGGAGCAACGGATATATTTATTAGAACTCGTTACACAAGCTTGCGGAGAAGCAGAATGTCGCAGGAGGCTCACACAAAATGACCAACACTACAACAAGATGCTCTGAAAATAATTCGATTTAAACTTGCTATATATAAAGAATATAGGGTGTGGTTTTAGCTCACAAGATACAGAGACAGAATGGGCTCATTGGTCCTCCCACCATTAGTCCCATCCTGTTGTTCAGTTAGTTAAAGGAAGTTCATCCAAGGCCACTCATAGGTTAGCTCAGATAAGGAGATGGTCAGCAATATGTGGCAACATGTTTACAACTTTCTGTATAGAGACCTTGGTTGGGAAAGTACAAAGGGAGTGGGCACTCATAAATGTGTCAGCCCACAGGATATTGGCAAAGTCATATGGGAGGCAGAGAGATAGCAGCTGCAACCAAGGCCAAAGAGGGGAACTAAGAGATTATGCCATCCCAGGGCAAGAGCTCACAAGCACAGGACTCCTTATTAGGGTATTACACATCCTCAATGCACAAGAAAGGACTAAGTATTATAAAAGAGTACAGCAATCAGTCAAAACAAAACATATAATTGGTTATACTTGGTAATTGGTAAAGCAGCAAGAAATACAAAGGGGGAGGGGCATAACAGCTCCCTACATACCGCCCTTTTGGATCTAAGATACAACGTTATCTACGAGCCAATCAAAGGCCTTTATTTCAAAACAAAGCAGAAACAAACAAATCAGAAAAGTCATTCAACATATCACGCGAAGGCAGCCCAGTGAGCATGTCCCGTACCCAAAGTACCACACATAGCACTCAGCAGGATGATTCGCGTCTGTATGTGAGTATGCAATGTAAGTCCGTAAAAGCAGGGTGATCAAATGGCATAAAAAATCCTCCAAGAGAGGCGAGATAGACAGTGTAAAAGGTTCACTAAACATACCACGCGGATGCAGCCCAGTGAGCATGTCCCGTACCCAAGTACCACACATAGCACTCAGCAGGATGATCCGCGGGTATGTGGGTGTATGTGGGTGTATGTGGGTGTATGATGTAGGTCAGGTGTAGATGGATGTATGAGGTGAGACCGTAGAAGCATGAAGATCGAATAGCGCGTCAAATCCACAACGAAGACCTCTGGTTCCGCCGGGGTCCACACCCAGGAAGATCTCCCGACCCACCCTTGGTCCACAGAGGTGCGGCCAGGACTCCTCCCCGACTGGAGCTCACCCAGGCTTCCCCAGGTGAAATCCTTGGAGATCTTCAGCGCTCAATCGATATTCATGTTCATGAGGTCTCTTACATGCTGGTGATCTGGGGAAGACACAACATCATCAGTATCAGGTGGCTTAAACCTATGGCCATAAAACAAAGCATAACGGTCCAAAGGAGGGAGAGCAACTTCCTTTTGGTCAAAGTCGAGATCGTCCGAGGCGATGCTGCTTCCACCGCTGTTATCCATGGACGAATCCGTAAAACAATCAGATTCGGAACTCAGAGTATCTCCACGATTGAGTTCCTCTCCATCCGGGCTTGGGTTTGCAGTTGGGTCCAAATCCCGGACTGGGTCAGTGACGTTTGACTCACTGTGAGCTGGTGAGACATAAAGGTGAGCTCGTGAAACATAAAGAGGCAAGGCCTGCATTGAGACATAAACATCAGTCGGGGACCCGTGCAAATGGCCAACATCATCATTGGTAACATCATCAGTAACATTATTCTCAGGTGGCGTAGGCCTGCGGCGTCGGCGGCCAGCAACAGTCATAGCCTTACACATCGAGAAAAAATGCGAGGAATCCCTTAGGAACTCATTGGCGTCTGCATGCGACATGTTGGGGTCCAGAGTAATCGGCCTCCTGGCAGCCTGAAATGCTCTGAGGTCCGCAACTGTGTAATCAAAATCATTATCGGTAATATCAACAATGGAAGAACAATCTTCGGAAGCGGAGATCTCATTGTCGCGGCCCAGTGACTCGTTCGGGTCGTCGTTCCAGGATCCGCAGTCTGCAGTCACGTCGACGGCCGGAGTGTCATCTGGACCCCCGGTCAGCTTGTCAGTCATCACCATGGCCTTTTCTGGTGTCGTCTTCAGTGTCCATCCTGTGGTAAACTTTCTCACACACGCAAGGACTAAAGCCTTGATTAGTACGCAACAAACCACGATTCCAAGGACTATTGCCAAGGCGGTCAATATCCACTTTACTATCGTACCTGTCCATCCTTTAAACCAGTCAGTAAGCCACTGGTGGGAGGCTTCTCGATCCATTCGATCCTTTGTCAATATATGAGCACTTTCTCTTAACCTTATAATAGCAGCACTGACCCCCTGTGAAGGATCAGGAATAAAAGTACAACATTTACCCTTAATTATCCCACATACCCCTCCTCGTTCTGCCAGTAGCATATCTAACGCAACCCTATTTTGCATAACCATTGTACGCAGGTGGACAACCGTGTCCAACATTTCGTCATGTGCTGTAGCGGTGTCGTTGGCCACCTGTTCTAAAATTAACGCAATTTTGTCAATGCGGTAACTGCTCATGACCGTCCCAGCCCATGGGAAGAAGAAACCAACGGCCTTCTCCCAATCAGCGCCGTGTAAGGTGGTGGTGTCGTCGTCGTGCCAATAGGTGCTTCGTTGTGTCCTTATGAGTGCAGTGGTATTATGCAAGTGTTGTCGCATTTCCATCTCTGGGAAAACTGATCCTAAATAGCAAATTCCTCCCCAATTATCAGGTAAATACGGGTAAGCTTTATTCCCGCATACAAACATGGTCCCGTGCGGAGCCACTAAATGAGTGGTCATGCAAGTGAGAAGGCCTGGGATGGTGTTTGTCCCGTTTTTCCCCTCTCCATGCCAACCGGAGGTGTGTGAGGTTATGTAATAGCGAGCTTGTAATATTCACTAGCTGCCTGTGTTTCCTTTCCCCAGGGTCCGCAGGGAGGGTATTCTTACACACGGACCTGCCCATCAGTACTTGGCCCTTTTCCTCTAAGCAGAGGGCCCCCTGTGCCGGTGTTACCATCGGCATGTTGCGTCCTATCCTTTGGTTGGCGGCCTTTCCTGCCGCCTCGTCCGCCCTTGCGTTGCCCCGAGCAACGTCAGTGTCCGCCCTTTGATGGCCGCGACATTTGATCACCGCAATAGCGCGGGGAAGCAAAATGCTTTGGAGTAGCCCTTCCAATTCTACCACGCGCACCACAGCCCATATCCACCACAATTTACCTGTACCCTCTACCTATTTTAAACTACTATCCACGGGTATTCGTGAAGGGGGTCCATCTTTCCCAACCACTCCCTTCGCACCAGCCACTCCACGTTGTCCATAAACCTCTGAGACACACACACAACCTGTCCATTTCACAGTGAGGTGGGGTGCAGATCAATTCTGAAATAACAAAGAGGGTTTTGTCTGAAATTCGTCTCATGAAAACCCATCCAAGAGTCCAGTGTGACAGACAGACAGACACAGACACTGTGACACACAGAAAACCCCAGGTACACATTCAAACCAGCTTGTCCCCAGATCCACAAATGTTCACTTTCTCCCATTACAATCCCCTTATTTCATTCCCTGTGCAAATTAAACCGACAGTTCAACCCAAGGTCGCAGCACGAGTCGGGCCTGGTGTAGGAGTGAACCAGATAAGACTTTGGCTGAAATGTCTGCTGGCCCGACCAAGCCTGTTTATTAGATTAAAGGAAACGCATTTTAAATGCAGTGAATTTTCTTCTAAAAATGGCAAAATGAAATTGGACGTAGCTTTTTAAAGCACTTTTGACAATTTCCACTTTGGACTTTTGGTCCAACCACCACTTTTGGTTTTGGTCAAACTTTTGACTTTGTCCAATTTCCAGCTAACGTTAACCTTAATTTAAACCAAATTGCAACTGAAGTTGCTTTCCTGAACCCAGGCAGTTACATACATCCCTGCTCACGCCACACAAGATGACAGGTGATCCACTTTCAACAGATATCACACTACACAGAAACCCTTGGCAATGCAACAACCAAACTCCCAAAACAACAACAACAAAACATCCAATCCACCTCAATGGCTCACTTAGCAGCTCATTGTGTCCCTGTCTACCTCTTCTTGCATCTACACTGTTCACAGCAAGTCCAATTCATCCATCAAGCCACAACATATACCCAGAGTATATGTAACAACCACTCAAACTTAATCCAGCTGCACATACCGTTTTCCCAAAAACTCACAGGGCAGTCCAAATCCAGACCAGTCATGCATTTACATGTAAATATTAGGTATAGTATCTAAAATTAAACAAATGGTCGACTTGCAGCTCACAGATGAAAAGCTTGTATCTTTAAGATTGATCTAAGCTTCCAACATTTCAAATCGTCACTTGAAACGTCAGCTTATATCAACAATACTTGCTCATTCCTGGAATCGCACGTTCAACCCTTTGTGTCATGACACAATATCTATTTAAATAACTATTTTCCATTTATACATTCATAGAAATGTTAGCGTCGGTCACAATCCACATGGATTGTAGCTGTCAGCGAGCGAGCCATCCATTCCATACAAGTTATTTCACACAACCATTCTCCATACACCTGGGTTTGCACACCTGTGCCCACACACTGACTCCAGGCTTCTTCATTCAATACAATGCACTCACCCACACTCACAATACTCTGCTCACTAGACAATACTCTTCTACACACACACACACAGCATCATTTGATCTAACTACTCCCTTCTGAAACTTGCGCTTTGCAGTCGCCCCTTATATTATTGCGCTCCCCCATCACTACAATCCACCAACGTGCCCCACCACAGGCATCATGCCACCACTCAGCCCCACAGCCACCCATGGCCACTGGAAGCGACACTGACACTCCGACATTGATACTCGCTCCATCTACAACACATATTTACACAACAACATCAACCTCAACTTCAACTCGGAGCACACTGACGTCATCTCCCATTTTCCCCGTCCCATATGCACTAGACTATAGGAATTAAAATTAAAATTGAACATAAATCCACAACAACTTAAATCAACGTAAAACCCAGCGGTTTTATCAACAGCCCAGCCACTTTCCTTGTTCGCTCTCCTTCTGTGGAACACCAGGACTGCTCCCTGGAGCTGTCATAACTCGCCTTCACACCCCATCCAACCACATATCTCACTCAACCTTGCCAAAATCCAATCTATTTACCTTTGTTGCACCCAACATCTGTCCCCCATTGCCCATCAAAAGTGCCCACTCCACAACCCACAATTTTCTCAGGGTACACACCTGTCTTTACTGTCGAAATCCATGTTGCAGAAATATAACTCCATGGCCTGCTAGACAGCCAGACAGACACAACAATGAAACTATAACCTCCATTCTCCTTCCATGGTGAGTTTGTAACCCCAATTTGTCTTGTCAATTTGTTCCATATTATTCCCATATTTTCCTATTCCCCTTCCAATGGAACGTAAATCATGGAAGTAAGTTACCAAAAGAACTCCCCTCCAGGCCAAAGGTGTGTATTTCACACCTCTACAGCATTTCACACCATGACATAATTTTAATCCTTCTCATTACACAGCTCATTGGCTCCCATGTCCTGTCAAGCAATGTGCAGCTTCACAATGTGCTACATCCTTCGGATGGACGTTAAAATCGACATTCCCGGCATGGATTTCAATATTTATCCAATAGCCAATGTTAAATTCAATCCCACCTGCCCAATAGCTATTATGAATCCCAATATCCCAATATAAATTGTTTCAACTCGACTTTCAACCAATTTTACTCAGATAAAGTGTAAGATAAAGTCACCATGAAACCATTTCCCCAAATATTTTCAGATAAAGGTGTCATGCTATTTTCACTAAAGCATTGCAATTTTGCTAGCAGTAAACATGGTCCTTACAAGATACATCTCACTATTGTTACGTGCTCCTCCCCAAACACCGGTCACGGTGTACCTCTGAGCCCCGAGAGGAATCACGGCAGAAAGATGTGTTATTCTGTCTGTCAAAGATCAATGGTGAAACCACACCAATTGTTACCAACAAACAAGTATTGTATTAAGATCACACAAGAATAACAGTACAACAACAATAGTAATCAATATTGTACAACCAATATATATTTCCTATGATGGTACCATCAGGTTCGTACAATATAACTCACTGTGCTCCAAGTGAGCGAAAAGAAGAACATTCTCCAATGTCTCTATTCCGGCATCAAGCCAAAGTCGAACCGCTCCAGTGATCGTCAGAACGATGGCCAATCGAGACCAGAATCCCGTTCGGATGACGGTCACAGTCACGCTGCCAAAGCTGCGCAAAGGCACCCTCAAGGCGACCGGGAAATTACACCCTCGGTTATGGACGTTCCACGGCTCCAAATCGGCGAACCGCAGATTTCCCACTCAAAAGCCACGTTACACACACACACCAGATTAACGCCTGAATGCGGTGAAAATGGTTGAAGCGAAGTGAAAAACCTTGAGCGAAGCGCAACTCCTGCGCGAGGTAAAAATGGCCGACGGCCCGTTCTCGAGGCGTAACGGTATACCGATGATTCTCTTCGGAATCAACTGCAAAACCTGTCATGCAGGTTTATCTGTCACAGGGATAACAACTCTGTCGCAGGAATCCCTTTCCCGGAAAACCCAAAGTTCACTCGTGACTCTCGTTCGCCAACGTTCACTCAGGACCTTGAAGCAGCTCGGCTTCTTGTCCGACTCACTTGCTCCTCCTTCTCTTCCTCCTCTTCCTCTTCGTCGGCGTCCGGTTCCGGTTTCATTTAAAACCTTAACTTTTTTACCTTTTGAAAATAGTAATCTCTATTTCCCTTAAACGACAACAATAATAGTACATGGAATCAAAAATGTTTACAGTGGATGAAAACCACAACAACGGAAGTGACGAATCCGTAACACTATTGTCTGATTGCTGAAGATATACAAGTTGTGGCAAAAGGTTTGGACAGGTTTCAGGGTGGAATATTTATATGATAATGTAAGATAATTAGGATTTTCTTTTGAAGTTGGATCAGGGGAACTGGAGATTAAAGAAACAAAAAACGAATCCTCAGGGATGACAAATTGGACATATGAGCAACTAGCATCTGTGGTTGAGCAGTATTTATTCCAGAGATGTTCTATGATTTCGGCACAAAGATAATTCAGAAGACACTTCCAACTTCATAATGCACAATCAAGAAAAGTAATAAACAGATGTGTGTGGCAGCTTTGGTGAAACATGCAGTATGCAGCATAATAAATCTATAGGAAGGCAACCAACCACCAGAACACTGGAAAATATTGACAAAACTCAACAAGCAATGCAGGCAAGTCTCTGGAAGTCGATTCGTCATTTGTTGCAGGAAGTCAGCACCAGAATATGATCCACCCATCAAATTCTGCAATCCAAAGCTTAACAAAAAAACATGCAGAACCTTTGGTTTCAACAAGACGGGGCCACGGGCTATGTACATGGCATTGTTATGAGAGCATTTTCTTGGAAAGCTGATCTCTAGATTCGGAGATTAACCGAATTAAACGAGATTAAAGTGACGTAAATCTAATATTTCCTACTTGAGAATCCTCCATTCAGATACAAAGACGAACAAGGGGGAAGATAAAATAAAAATAAATGTTCTCTTTTTAAACAGCCGGCACTCAGCTCTTGTCCAAAATGCGTTGAGGGGCTTGTTGGTCATTGCCGCTGGTGTAGCCACTTGCGCGGGAAGCGCTCCAACACTGGCACCAAAACCGTGCGTCGAAAACGCCCAGGCACGAAGCAAGCAGCCAATACTGTCAAGTGCCACACGGACCCCTGCTCCCTCGAAGAGCACCACAGTCCAACAACACCCCCTCTTCCAACATTGCAAAGGTTCCACAAAGCTCCGAAAAGTCTCCTCACAAGCGCACACCAGCCAGAAGCAGCCAAAGCCAGAGACAGAAGCGACCGAGAGAGAGATGCACTCTTCTTCTTCCCTCCTCTGAACCTTCTCGATGACTCATACTGTACAATCACCGAGCTCCACCGAATCACCCCATGTCTCCTTGACCAATCACAAAGCTCGGGGTGTGGTCTGCTGGTTACAATCTCTTGGAGGCGTGGTTTAGTCGCCGACTGGGAATGTTCGGATTTATGTTGGCAGTTATGTCGGTTATTGTTGGTTAATGGAAGGTTTATGGCTGGCCTTGTTGTAATTGTAAAAAAACGTAGGGAAAAACCACCGAGGGCAATCACAATTTGGGGGAAAACTAATCTTAACCCATTTCTAATTACCATAGCTTAGCCGCTCATGCAAAGACACGTAAACAACTTAAGCTCCAGATTCCCCACTTAATACATCGAGAGGTCTCGTACTCGTCCACGGTCCATGCTCACGCTACACAATCCTATCTTTACTTTGGTATTCCATCATCTACCCCCACAAACATAACAATATATAATTAATGGTGTAGTGTTTGTGTGTGTGTGTGTGTGTGTGTGTGTGTGTGTGTGTGTGTGTGTGTGTGTGTTCGTGTGTGGTGTCCCGTCTGGTGCTACTGGATGTCATCTGCACACGCGGTCCCCCAAGGCTAAACGGAGCCTTGCCGGGCCACTAAGCACCCATCTCCCAGAAGGGCACCATGTCTCATTGACCAAGCTCTCTTCTTATTTGTGCTCTGTTTCCCCCTCCACCTCTGGGGGTTTGCCTTAGCCAACCCCAGGACATCCCCGTTCACATGGACACAGCGCAAACACTGCCGCAGTCGCTATTTCTGCACGTGTCACACTGAGGCTCGATCCCATCCGTCCACGGTAGGAGGCAGTCGCCCGATCACACCCGAGGACATCCCCGCTCACCCGGACATGGCGCATCGCAGCCGCTGGTTGCCATCTTCACACGCAGTCCCACCGAAGCTCGAGCCCATCTGCCCATGGCGGGAGGTAGTTACACTAAAGGAATTGGAAAAAGGGAGTCATCTTCGGCAGTAAGAAGTCGACAAAATGCACCAAGCTGCATGGCTAGGCTGCGTCCCAAATGCCTTGGTCTCGTCGAAGCTGTTATATTCAGCATGGTCTTTGATCCCATCGAAGCTTGGTCCCACTCATCCTCAGCAGATTGGAATCGATAAAGCCCTCCAGGCTGCAAGGCCAGGCCGCACCCCAAACGCATGTCCGGTTTCCACGTGGTTCCACATGTGTCGCTCTCTGCCTCATCGAAGCCTCTGCAGCTGCAGGCCTAGGCCACATCGCAAACACATGTTAAATGGCACGAAACTGGGTATCACATGCGCAATCCCCTGTCCCACCAAAACCGCTGCTCTCGTCACGGTCGTCGATCCCATCGAAGTTCTTATTTGGTGCGGTCATCGGTCCCATCAGTCCCCAATGAGATGGAACTGGCAATGCTTGCCATCTCTCCCTCACTACCATGTTAGTGTGTGTGTGTGTGTGTGTGTGTGTGTGTGTGTGTGTGTGTGTGTGTGTGTGTGTGTTTGTGTTTGTGTATACTGAAAATCAGAGAAAAAAAATACGGCTGGGCACGACCCAAAAAAAACACGAAAATCAAACACCAAATACAGTGTTGCAAACGTGATGGGGGTACGCATGGTCAGGTCATAGGCACAATCCCTCCCCAATGCCTTCCCTCCCCCTCCCCCTCCTTCACTATTCTTAACACATTGTGTACATACATACACTGTTGGAAATAATTATGGAAACAGTGGGAAAACTTGGTATAAAATGTTGATAATAGATGATAGATTCTCGTTTCACGTCTTATATTAAACGAAATGCTCTGTCATAGTCATGTGTTGACATAGCACACTGTGATTGGCTGTCAGGCAAGCAATCAGAAAGTGACAAACCTGCTACAGGACTATAAAGGTATAGGCACTGATATATACAGTCGTGGCCAAAAATATTTGCACCCTTGCACTTTTTTCAAATAACTCACAATATTCTCTAAAAATAAGTTGAAATTGACAAAAGTATTTGGTCTCCACAATTCTTTATTTCACTGTTAATATTACAGAACCTTTGTTTTTTATAAAGAACTTAATCTCTCCTTTTAAATCAGAAAATAAAAAGAAATGGCATTGACAAAATTATTGACACCCGAGACGTAATATTTAGTTGCACAATCTATGGACAAAATAACTGTAGTCAAGCGCTTCCTATAGCCATGAATGAGCTTCCTCCACCTCCATTGGCAGGTTGACCCACTCTTCTTTTGAAAACTGCTCCAGTTCTCCCAGATTTGAAAGGTGCCTTCTCCCAACTGCTGTTTTCAGATCTCCCCACAGGTGTTCAATGGGATTTCGATCTGGACTCATTGCTGGCCACTTCAGAACAGTCCAGCGTTTTGTCTTGAACCATTCCTGGGTGCTTTTAAAAGTGTGTTTGGGGTCATTGTCCTGCTGCAAGACCCATGACCTTCGACGGAGGCCCAGCTTTCTGACACTGGGTTGAACATTGCGCTCCAAACGGGGGGGAGGAGAGGGTAAGGAGGGGGAGGGATGGGAGGGGGAGGGGGAGGGGCAAGGGGAGAGGGGAGGGGAGGGGGAGGGGGAGGGGAGGGAGAGTGGGGAGGGGGAAGGGGGAGGGGGGAAGGGGAGGGGAATGGGAGGGGAGGGGGAAGGGGTATGGGGGAAGGGGAAGGGGTAGGGGGAGTGGGGAGGGGGTAGGGTGGAAGGGAGGAAGGGAGGGGGGGAGGGGGGAGTTAAGTCGGAAGTCATTGTCATCAATTGAATGTCGCATTTATTTTTTATTCCCTGTCAAATGGCATTGGTCCCGCATTCCGAACCGGAAGTCGGAAGTCATTGTCGTCAAAGTTGAAAAATTAACGTTACGAAATACGCTGATGACGTCATAATTTTAAAACCCGAAGGTTTGTGCTGTAGTTGCTCTGAGACGTACTGATTCCGAATATGCCTTTGGTTTTGCTCTGCGATGAGTAGTTCTCGAGTTATAAGAGGGCAAACAAACAAACAAACATACTTTACTGCTTTATATAGATAGACTAGCAGAAGTACCTGGCATTGCCGGGCGGGGGAAGGGAGGGGAGGAGGAAGGGGAGGGGAGGGGAACGTGGGGGGAGGGGAGGAGAGGGTGAGGGGGGGAGGGGGGAGTTAAGTCGGAAGTCATTGTCGTCAATTGAATGTCGCATTTATTTTTTATTCCCTGTCAAATGGCATTGGTCCCGCATTCCGAACCCGGAAGTCGGAAGTCATTGTCGTCAAAGTTGAAAAATTAACGTTACGAAATACGCTGATGACGTCATAATTTTAAAACCCGAAGGTTTGTGCTGTAGTTGCTCTGAGACGTACTGATTCCGAATATGCCTTTGGTTTTGCTCTGCGATGAGTAGTTCTCGAGTTATAAGAGGGCAAACAAACAAACAAACATACTTTACTGCTTTATATAGATAGACTAGCAGAAGTACCTGGCATTGCCGGGCGGGGGAAGGGAGGGGAGGAGGAAGGGGAGGGGAGGGGAACGTGGGGGGAGGGGAGGAGGAAGGGGAGGGGGGGGAACGTGGGGGGAGGGGAGGAGAGGGTGGGGAGGGGAGATGAGGGGGAGGGGAGAAGAGGGGGGAGTGGGTGGGAGGGGGAAGGGGGAGGGGGAAGGGGGAGGGGGGGGAAGGGGGAAGGGGGGAGAGGGGAGGGGGGAGGGGAGAAGGGGAGGGGGTAGGGTGGAGAGGGGAGGGGGGAAGGGGGAAGGGGGGAGAGGATAGGGGGAGGGGGGAGGGGAGAAGGGGAGGGGGGTAGGGTGGAGAGGGGAGGGGGAGGGGGAGGGGGGAGGGGGGAGGGGAGGGGGAGGGGGGAGTCAAGTCGGAAGTCATTGTCGTCAATTGAATGTCGCATTTATTTTTTATTCCCTGTCAAATGGCATTGGTGTCGCATTCTGAACCCGGAAGTCGGAAGTCATTGTCATCAAAGTTGAAAAATTAACGTTACGAAATACGCTGATGACGTCATAATTTTAAAACCCGAAAGTTTTTTTTAACATTTAAGGTGTGCTGTAGTTGCTCTGAGACGTACTGATTCCGAATATTCCTTTGGTTTTGCTCTGCGATGAGTAGTTCTTGAGTTATAAGAGGACAAACAAACAAACAATCATCCTTTACTGCTTTATATAGATAGACTAGCAGAAGTACCCGGCATTGCCGGGTGGGGAAGGGAGGGGAGGGGAACGGGGGGGGAGGGGAGGGGAACGGGGGGGGGAGGGGAGGGGAACGGGGGGGGGGAGGGGAGGGGAATGGGGGGGAGGGGAGGAGAGGGTGGGGAGGGGAGAATAGGGGGGGGTGGGGAGGGGAGAATAGGGGGGGTGGGGAGGGGAGAATATGGGGGGAGGGGAGGAGAGGGTGGGGAGGGGAGGAGAGGGGGGGGTGGGGAGGGGAGAATATGGGGGGAGGGGAGGAGAGGGTGGGGAGGGGAGGAGAGGGTGGGGAGGGGAGAAGAGGGGGGGAGGGGAGAAGAGGGGGGAGGGGAGAAGAAGAGGGGAGAAGAGGGGGAGGGGGAGGGGGAGAGGGAGGGGGAAAGGGAGGGAAGGGGAGGAAAGGGTGGGGAGGGGAGAAGAGGGGGGAGGGGAGAAGAGGGGGGGAGGGGAGGAGAGGGTGGGGAGGGGAGAAGAGGGGGGAGGGGAGAAGAGGGGGGGAGGGGAGGAGAGGGTGGGGAGGGGAGGAGAGGGTGGGGAGGGGAGAAGAGGGGGGAGGGGAGAAGAGGGGGGAGGGGGAGGAGGAGAGGGGCGAAGAGGAGGGAGGGGGAGGAGGAGAGGGGAGAAGAGGGGGGTGGGGATGGATGGGGGAGGGGGAGGGGAGGGGGATTATCAGTCGGAAGTCATTGTCGTCAATTGAATGTCGCATTTATTTTTATTCCCCGTCAAATGGCATTGGGCCCGCATTCCGAACCCGGAAGTCGGAAGTCATTGTCGTCAAAGTTGAAAAATTAACGTTACGAAATACGCTGATGACGTCATAATTGTAAAACCCGAAAGTTTTTTAAACATTTAAGGTGTGCTGTAGTTTCTCTGGGACGTACTGATTCCGAATATGAAGTTGAAAAATTAACGTTCCGAAATACGCTGATGACGTCATAATTTTAAAACGCGAATTTTTTTTAATTTTAAGGTGTGCTGTAGTTGCTCTGAGACGTACTGATTCCAAATTTTTCTTTGGTTTTGCTCTGCGATGAGTAGTTCTCGAGTTATAAGAGGACAAACAAACAAACATACTTTACTGCTTTCTGCTTTACTAGCAGAAGTACCCGGCATTGCCGGGCGGTGGAGGGGAGAGGAGGGGGAAGGGGAGGGGAGGGGAATGGGGGGGGAGGGGAGGAGAGGGTGGGGAGGGGCGAAGAGGGGGAGGGGAGAAGAGGGGGGAGGGGGAGAGGGGAGAAGAGGGGGGAGGGGGAGGGTTAGGGGAGAGGGGGTAGGGGGAGGGGGAAGGGGGAGGGGACGGGGAAGGGGGAGGGGGAAAAGGGAGGGGGAGGGGAGGAGGGGAGGGACAGGGGGAGGGGAGGAGGGGAGGGACAAGGGGGGGAGGGGGGAGGGGAGGGACAAGGGAGGAGGGGAGGGGGGAGGGGGAGGGGGAGGAGGAGGGGGGAGGGGGAGGGGGAGGAGGAAGGGGTAGGGGGGAAGGGGAATGGGTAGGGGGAGGGGGATGGGGAAAAGGGAGGGGGAGGGGGGAGTCAAGTCGGAAGTCATTGTCGTCAATTGAATGTCGCATTTATTTTTTATTCCCTGTCAAATGGCATTGGTCCTGTATTCCGAACCCGGAAGTCGGAAGTCATTGTCGTCAAATAAATGTAGCATGTATGTTTCACTCTCTGTCACATGCCGTTGGTCCCATGTCAATCGGATGAAGTTGAAAAATTAACGTTACGAAGTTTCTCTGGGACGTACTGATTCCGAATATGAAGTTGAAAAATTAATGTGCCGAAATACGCTGATGACGTCATAATTTTAAAACGTGAAGTTTTTTAAATTTTAAGGTGTGCTGTAGTTGCTCTGAGACGTATTGATTCCGAATATGCCTTTGGTTTTGCTCTGCGATGAGTAGTTCTCGAGTTATAAGAGGACAAACAAACAAACATACTTTACTGCTTTATATAGATAGATATATATAGATGTGCAACAGACACAATTAATCAATATAAATCTTGTGAATGACATAACTGAAAGTACAGAAGTTAATGTTTCTCCAAGAAGAGTAAGATACACATTCATGCAAAATGGACTCAACTAATGTGTAGTTGCTCTGAAACCTTTCTGACTTTGTCTCTCCTGTAACTTCTGATCAGCAAGGTTTTCAGATCCAACATCAGGCCTGGCCAGCTACATCTATTCTCCAAAAGTTTTTATCTGCTCTCTCAGTCCACTCTCGCCTCCCTATCTATTCTCGGATGCAGGCGATATTCCAGTTACGCCTTCCTGGTTGAACTTATAAAATCCAGGCTGACTGCGTACCTCAATATTTTGCTCCTCAATTCTCCCATCTATGGAATACCTTCCAGAGGCTGTTCTGTCGCACTCTTCCCTCCAGTACCTCAAGCAAGCAGTGCACCGCCATCTCTTGTCACCCCAATTCCGACCCATGATCTTTATTACCCCCATTATCCTTTCCTAATGCAACCTTCTTACTTGCTAGTTTCAGTACAAACATGCTCGGAGATTTCCAAGGTCCTCCTCCTCTTTTCCTGTTCATTAATTACCTTGTTTATCCGAGGGTCTTCAGTTATAACTTGCTCTTCCATGAACCTCGCTCCTGTAAAGCAAACAGGACATGGACCAAAAATAAATTTCCCGGCCAACCTCAAAATAATGTGCAAATAATTGGGGGTGTTCTCGTACATAGTAGTAGCTACTAAAACGGAAGTTCCATATGCTGCCCAAGTATCTTATCTTCCCCCATCCAAAACCTCAATCTTTTCTACCCCCGCTAATCCACCCCAAACGCTCATCTTCAAATTCCCTATTTTCTTTCCTGAAAGTCCTTGTAGTATCCATCTTGTTTATCCCGTGTACACCGACCCAGCACTCTCTCTTCCACAGATCTACCACTGTCCCTATTCTCTACTGCTGCCGTGCTTCCCTCTCTCTCCCCCCCTCTTGTCTCTCGCTCCCTTTATTGTGTGTTCTATGTGTTAGCTCTTACATGAGCCTCGACCAAGTATACGAAAAAGTAGATCCAAGGGATTACACTGGGTGGTTTTCCATTGCAATCTCAGCAGGAGTTTGACAGGATCTGGCCACTGGCATTCACTTCACATCATCATCGATATTTTTTTCCACCATGCCTATTTTTAGTATGAGTTCACAGCTCATAGATCGTGTGCGATTGATCGACTAATTATTTTATAACTGGCTTGCCACTCCAGACATTCAACCGGAGCTCTGTCGGGCAGAGACATTGATATAATTACCTCCACCACCAAAGGTAGATGGATGTGATGTTTTCAGCCCTCTGTGTGCGTTTGTCTGTCTGTGACCAGGTTATCTTAAAAGGTTGTGGACTGATTCGGACAAACTTTCGTGGAGAGGTTGGGTGTGATATGGAAAAAATGATTCAATTTTGTGAAGATCCGGATCTGTATCCGAATCAGGGAATTTTTTAAGTGATTCTTCACCATTGAGTTAAACGTTAGACGTTAAACGTTAAACGATAGCGTTAAACCGATATACACAACAACAACATGCATTTAAAGGCCATTTTCACTGCTAGAGCGGGGGGTTAGCCTTGCGGTCCCCATGACAATCTTCTCCATTTTGCCCTATTTTCTGCATCTCTCCTTGTTAACCCCCTTGCCCGCATTTCTTCTTCCACCATCTTTAGCCAAGTCTTTCTCGGTCTTCCCCGTCCTCTGCTTCCTTCTACATTCATTTCCATCACTCTTCTCAACCAGTCACTTTCATCCTTCCTCAACACATGACCAAACCATCTCAACCTGTTCCTCTTCACAGCATCAATCACAGTGATGACCGATATATAGCAAGATATATATACCGATATATATACCGACCGATATATAGCAAAAACCGATATATAGCAAGATATCTCAAAAAGTTGTTGACAGATTCGGACGAAACTTGGTGGACAGGTTGGGTGTGTGACAAGGACGAATCAATTCGATTTTGGTGAAGATCTGAATACAGATTCGGATACAAGAGTTTTTAAATTTTGATTTTTCACCATTAAAATTGGGAAGGAGGGGGGGGGGGGGTCAAAAACTATATATAGCCTGATATTTCAGAAAGGTTCTGGATGATTTTTTTTATACTAAATCGAGGCTTGTATAGGAGCTAACATATAGAACATATAACAAAGGGAGCAGGAGACAAGAGGGGGTGAGAGAGGGAAGCACAACAGTAGGGAACATTGGGAGATCTGTGGAAGGA
>NW_027619223.1:0-49019 GCF_964187855.1 Myxine glutinosa
CAGGAAACCACTTTTGCACTTGTATTAGTGTGGAAAAAACACTTTTTGCACTTGTGATAATGTTGAAAAACCACTTTTCGCACTTGTGTTAGTGTTGAAAAACCACTTTTTGCACTTGTGTTGGTGCAGGAAACCACTTTTGCACTTGTATTAGTGTGGAAAAACCACTTTTCGCACTTGTGTTAGTGTTGAAAAACCACTTTTCACACTTGTGTTAGTGTTGAAAAACCACTTTTTGCACTTGTGTTAGTGTTGAAAAACCACTTTTCGCACTTGTGTTGGTGCAGGAAACCACTTTTGCACTTGTATTAGTGTGGAAAAAACACTTTTTGCACTTGTGATAGTGTTGAAAAACCACTTTTCGCACTTGTGTTAGTGTTGAAAAACCACTTTTTGCACTTGTGTTTGTGCAGGAAACCACTTTTGCATTTCTATTAGTGTGGAAAAACCACTTTTCGCACTTGGGTTAGTGTTGAAAAACCACTTTTCGCACTTGTGTTAGTGTTGAAAAACCACTTTTCACACTTGTGTTAGTGTTGAAAAACCACTTTTCGCACTTGTGTTAGTGTTGAAAAACCACTTTTCGCACTTGTGTTGGTGCAGGAAACCACTTTTGCACTTGTATTAGTGTGGAAAAAACACTTTTTGCACTTGTGATAGTGTTGAAAAACCACTTTTCGCACTTGTGTTAGTGTTGAAAAACCACTTTTCGCACTTGTGTTGGTGCAGGAAACCACTTTTGCACTTGTATTAGTGTGGAAAAACCACTTTTCGCACTTGTGTTAGTGTTGAAAAACCACTTTTCGCACTTGTATTAGTGTTGAAAAACCACTTTTCGCACTTGTGTTGGTGCAGGAAACCACTTTTGCACTTGTATTAGTGTGGAAAAAACACTTTTTGCACTTGTGATAGTGTTGAAAAACCACTTTTCGCACTTGTGTTAGTGTTGAAAAACCACTTTTTGCACTTGTGTTGGTGCAGGAAACCACTTTTGCACTTGTATTAGTGTGGAAAAACCACTTTTCGCACTTGTGTTAGTGTTGAAAAACCACTTTTCGCACTTGTGTTAGTGTTGAAAAACCACTTTTCGCACTTGTGTTAGTGTTGAAAAACCACTTTTCGCACTTGTGTTGGTGCAGGAAACCACTTTTGCACTTGTATTAGTGTGGAAAAAACACTTTTTGCACTTGTGATAGTGTTGAAAAACCACTTTTCGCACTTGTGGTAGTGTTGAAAAACCACTTTTCGCACTTGTGTTGGTGCAGGAAACCACTTTTGCACTTGTATTAGTGTGGAAAAAACGCTTTTTGCACTTGTATTAGTGTGGAAAAAACGCTTTTTGCACTTGTGGTAGTGTTGAAAAACCACTTTTCGCACTTGTGTTGGTGCAGGAAAACCACTTTTGCACTTGTATTAGTGTGGAAAAAACGCTTTTTGCACTTGTATTAGTGTGGAAAACCCACTTTTCGCACTTGTGTTGATGTTGAAAAACCACTTTTCGCACTTGTGTTGGTGCAGGAAACCACTTTTGCACTTGTATTAGTGTGGAAAAAAACACTTTTTGCACTTGTGATAGTGTTGAAAAACCACTTTTCGCACTTATGTTGGTGTTGAAAAACCACTTTTCGCACTTGTGTTGGTGCAGGAAACCACTTTTGCACTTGTATTAGTGTGGAAAAACCACTTTTCGCACTTGTGTTAGTGTTGAAAAACCACTTTTTACACTTGTGTTAGTGTTGAAAAACCACTTTTCGCACTTGTGTTAGTGTTGAAAAACCACTTTTCGCACTTGTATTAGTGTGGAAAAAACACTTTTTGCACTTGTGATAGTGTTGAAAAACCACTTTTCGCACTTGTGTTAGTGTTGAAAAACCACTTTTCGCACTTGTGTTGGTGAAGGAAACCACTTTTGCACTTGTATTAGTGTGGAAAAACCACTTTTCGCACTTGTGTTAGTGTTGAAAAACCACTTTTCGCACTTGTATTAGTGTTGAAAAACCACTTTTCGCACTTGTGTTGGTGCAGGAAACCACTTTTGCACTTGTAT
The DNA here is from genome assembly GCF_964187855.1 of Myxine glutinosa. Taxonomy (NCBI): domain Eukaryota; kingdom Metazoa; phylum Chordata; class Myxini; order Myxiniformes; family Myxinidae; genus Myxine; species Myxine glutinosa. The sequence goes on from NW_027619223.1 coordinate 2,048, forward strand.
TAGTGTGGAAAAAACACTTTTTGCACTTGTGATAGTGTTGAAAAACCACTTTTCGCACTTGTGTTAGTGTTGAAAAACCACTTTTTGCACTTGTGTTGGTGCAGGAAACCACTTTTGCACTTGTATTAGTGTGGAAAAACCACTTTTCGCACTTGTGTTAGTGTTGAAAAACCACTTTTCGCACTTGTGTTAGTGTTGAAAAACCACTTTTTGCACTTGTGTTAGTGTTGAAAAACCACTTTTCGCACTTGTGTTGGTGCAGGAAACCACTTTTGCACTTGTATTAGTGTGGAAAAAACACTTTTTGCACTTGTGATAGTGTTGAAAAACCACTTTTCGCACTTGTGTTAGTGTTGAAAAACCACTTTTTGCACTTGTGTTTGTGCAGGAAACCACTTTTGCATTTCTATTAGTGTGGAAAAACCACTTTTCGCACTTGGGTTAGTGTTGAAAAACCACTTTTCGCACTTGTGTTAGTGTTGAAAAACCACTTTTCACACTTGTGTTAGTGTTGAAAAACCACTTTTCGCACTTGTGTTAGTGTTGAAAAACCACTTTTCGCACTTGTGTTGGTGCAGGAAACCACTTTTGCACTTGTATTAGTGTGGAAAAAACACTTTTTGCACTTGTGATAGTGTTGAAAAACCACTTTTCGCACTTGTGTTGGTGTTGAAAAACCACTTTTCGCACTTGTGTTGGTGCAGGAAACCACTTTTGCACTTGTATTAGTGTGGAAAAACCACTTTTCGCACTTGTGTTAGTGTTGAAAAACCACTTTTTACACTTGTGTTAGTGTTGAAAAACCACTTTTCGCACTTGTGTTAGTGTTGAAAAACCACTTTTCGCACTTGTATTAGTGTGGAAAAAACACTTTTTGCACTTGTGATAGTGTTGAAAAACCACTTTTCGCACTTGTGTTAGTGTTGAAAAACCACTTTTCGCACTTGTGTTGGTGAAGGAAACCACTTTTGCACTTGTATTAGTGTGGAAAAAACCACTTTTCGCACTTGTGTTAGTGTTGAAAAACCACTTTCCGCACTTGTGTTAGTGTTGAAAAACCACTTTTCGCACTTGTGTTAGTGTTGAAAAACCACTTTTCGCACTTGTGTTAGTGTTGAAAAACCACTTTTCGCACTTGTGTTGGTGCAGGAAACCACTTTTGCACTTGTATTAGTGTGGAAAAAACACTTTTTGCACTTGTGATAGTGTTGAAAAACCACTTTTCGCACTTGTGTTAGTGTTGAAAAACCACTTTTCGCACTTGTGTTGGTGCAGGAAACCACTTTTGCACTTGTATTAGTGTGGAAATACCACTTTTCGCACTTGTGTTAGTGTTGAAAAACCACTTTTCACACTTGTGTTAGTGTTGAAAAACCACTTTTCGCACTTGTGTTAGTGTTGAAAAACCACTTTTCGCACTTGTGTTGGTGCAGGAAACCACTTTTGCACTTCTATTAGTGTGGAAAAAACACTTTTTGCACTTGTGATAGTGTTGAAAAACCACTTTTCGCACTTGTGGTAGTGTTGAAAAACCACTTTTCGCACTTGTGTTGGTGCAGGAAACCACTTTTGCACTTGTATTAGTGTGGTAAAAACGCTTTTTGCACTTGTATTAGTGTGGAAAAAACGCTTTTTGCACTTGTGGTAGTGTTGAAAAACCACTTTTCGCACTTGTGTTGGTGCAGGAAAACCACTTTTGCACTTGTATTAGTGTGGAAAAAACGCTTTTTGCACTTGTATTAGTGTGGAAAACCCACTTTTCGCACTTGTGTTAGTGTTGAAAAACCACTTTTCGCACGTGTGTTCATGTTGAAAAACCACTTTTCGCACTTGTGTTGGTGCAGGAAACCACTTTTGCACTTGTATTAGTGTGGAAAAAACACTTTTTGCACTTGTGATAGTGTTGAAAAACCACTTTTCGCACTTGTGTTGGTGTTGAAAAACCACTTTTCGCACTTGTGTTGGTGCAGGAAACCACTTTTGCACTTGTATTAGTGTGGAAAAACCACTTTTCGCACTTGTGTTAGTGTTGAAAAACCACTTTTTACACTTGTGTTAGTGTTGAAAAACCACTTTTCGCACTTGTGTTAGTGTTGAAAAACCACTTTTCGCACTTGTATTAGTGTGGAAAAAACACTTTTTGCACTTGTGATAGTGTTGAAAAACCACTTTTTGCACTTGTGTTAGTGTTGAAAAACCACTTTTCGCACTTGTGTTGGTGAAGGAAACCACTTTTGCACTTGTATTAGTGTGGAAAAACCACTTTTCGCACTTGTGTTAGTGTTGAAAAACCACTTTTCGCACTTGTATTAGTGTTGAAAAACCACTTTTCGCACTTGTGTTGGTGCAGGAAACCACTTTTGCACTTGTATTAGTGTGGAAAAAACACTTTTTGCACTTGTGATAATGTTGAAAAACCACTTTTCGCACTTGTGTTAGTGTTGAAAAACCACTTTTTGCACTTGTGTTGGTGCAGGAAACCACTTTTGCACTTGTATTAGTGTGGAAAAACCACTTTTCGCACTTGTGTTAGTGTTGAAAAACCACTTTTCACACTTGTGTTAGTGTTGAAAAACCACTTTTTGCACTTGTGTTAGTGTTGAAAAACCACTTTTCGCACTTGTGTTGGTGCAGGAAACCACTTTTGCACTTGTATTAGTGTGGAAAAAACACTTTTTGCACTTGTGATAGTGTTGAAAAACCACTTTTCGCACTTGTGTTAGTGTTGAAAAACCACTTTTTGCACTTGTGTTTGTGCAGGAAACCACTTTTGCATTTCTATTAGTGTGGAAAAACCACTTTTCGCACTTGGGTTAGTGTTGAAAAACCACTTTTCGCACTTGTGTTAGTGTTGAAAAACCACTTTTCACACTTGTGTTAGTGTTGAAAAACCACTTTTCGCACTTGTGTTAGTGTTGAAAAACCACTTTTCGCACTTGTGTTGGTGCAGGAAACCACTTTTGCACTTGTATTAGTGTGGAAAAAACACTTTTTGCACTTGTGATAGTGTTGAAAAACCACTTTTCGCACTTGTGTTAGTGTTGAAAAACCACTTTTCGCACTTGTGTTGGTGCAGGAAACCACTTTTGCACTTGTATTAGTGTGGAAAAACCACTTTTCGCACTTGTGTTAGTGTTGAAAAACCACTTTTCGCACTTGTATTAGTGTTGAAAAACCACTTTTCGCACTTGTGTTGGTGCAGGAAACCACTTTTGCACTTGTATTAGTGTGGAAAAAACACTTTTTGCACTTGTGATAGTGTTGAAAAACCACTTTTCGCACTTGTGTTAGTGTTGAAAAACCACTTTTTGCACTTGTGTTGGTGCAGGAAACCACTTTTGCACTTGTATTAGTGTGGAAAAACCACTTTTCGCACTTGTGTTAGTGTTGAAAAACCACTTTTCGCACTTGTGTTAGTGTTGAAAAACCACTTTTCGCACTTGTGTTAGTGTTGAAAAACCACTTTTCGCACTTGTGTTGGTGCAGGAAACCACTTTTGCACTTGTATTAGTGTGGAAAAAACACTTTTTGCACTTGTGATAGTGTTGAAAAACCACTTTTCGCACTTGTGGTAGTGTTGAAAAACCACTTTTCGCACTTGTGTTGGTGCAGGAAACCACTTTTGCACTTGTATTAGTGTGGAAAAAACGCTTTTTGCACTTGTATTAGTGTGGAAAAAACGCTTTTTGCACTTGTGGTAGTGTTGAAAAACCACTTTTCGCACTTGTGTTGGTGCAGGAAAACCACTTTTGCACTTGTATTAGTGTGGAAAAAACGCTTTTTGCACTTGTATTAGTGTGGAAAACCCACTTTTCGCACTTGTGTTGATGTTGAAAAACCACTTTTCGCACTTGTGTTGGTGCAGGAAACCACTTTTGCACTTGTATTAGTGTGGAAAAAACACTTTTTGCACTTGTGATAGTGTTGAAAAACCACTTTTCGCACTTGTGTTGGTGTTGAAAAACCACTTTTCGCACTTGTGTTGGTGCAGGAAACCACTTTTGCACTTGTATTAGTGTGGAAAAACCACTTTTCGCACTTGTGTTAGTGTTGAAAAACCACTTTTTACACTTGTGTTAGTGTTGAAAAACCACTTTTCGCACTTGTGTTGGTGTTGAAAAACCACTTTTCGCACTTGTGTTGGTGCAGGAAACCACTTTTGCACTTGTATTAGTGTGGAAAAACCACTTTTCGCACTTGTGTTAGTGTTGAAAAACCACTTTTTACACTTGTGTTAGTGTTGAAAAACCACTTTTTGCACTTGTGATAGTGTTGAAAAACCACTTTTTGCACTTGTGTTAGTGTTGAAAAACCACTTTTCGCACTTGTGTTGGTGAAGGAAACCACTTTTGCACTTGTATTAGTGTGGAAAAACCACTTTTCGCACTTGTGTTAGTGTTGAAAAACCACTTTTCGCACTTGTATTAGTGTTGAAAAACCACTTTTCGCACTTGTGTTGGTGCAGGAAACCACTTTTGCACTTGTATTAGTGTGGAAAAAACACTTTTTGCACTTGTGATAATGTTGAAAAACCACTTTTCGCACTTGTGTTAGTGTTGAAAAACCACTTTTTGCACTTGTGTTGGTGCAGGAAACCACTTTTGCACTTGTATTAGTGTGGAAAAACCACTTTTCGCACTTGTGTTAGTGTTGAAAAACCACTTTTCACACTTGTGTTAGTGTTGAAAAACCACTTTTTGCACTTGTGTTAGTGTTGAAAAACCACTTTTCGCACTTGTGTTGGTGCAGGAAACCACTTTTGCACTTGTATTAGTGTGGAAAAAACACTTTTTGCACTTGTGATAGTGTTGAAAAACCACTTTTCGCACTTGTGTTAGTGTTGAAAAACCACTTTTTGCACTTGTGTTTGTGCAGGAAACCACTTTTGCATTTCTATTAGTGTGGAAAAACCACTTTTCGCACTTGGGTTAGTGTTGAAAAACCACTTTTCGCACTTGTGTTAGTGTTGAAAAACCACTTTTCACACTTGTGTTAGTGTTGAAAAACCACTTTTCGCACTTGTGTTAGTGTTGAAAAACCACTTTTCGCACTTGTGTTGGTGCAGGAAACCACTTTTGCACTTGTATTAGTGTGGAAAAAACACTTTTTGCACTTGTGATAGTGTTGAAAAACCACTTTTCGCACTTGTGTTAGTGTTGAAAAACCACTTTTCGCACTTGTGTTGGTGCAGGAAACCACTTTTGCACTTGTATTAGTGTGGAAAAACCACTTTTCGCACTTGTGTTAGTGTTGAAAAACCACTTTTCGCACTTGTATTAGTGTTGAAAAACCACTTTTCGCACTTGTGTTGGTGCAGGAAACCACTTTTGCACTTGTATTAGTGTGGAAAAAACACTTTTTGCACTTGTGATAGTGTTGAAAAACCACTTTTCGCACTTGTGTTAGTGTTGAAAAACCACTTTTTGCACTTGTGTTGGTGCAGGAAACCACTTTTGCACTTGTATTAGTGTGGAAAAACCACTTTTCGCACTTGTGTTAGTGTTGAAAAACCACTTTTCGCACTTGTGTTAGTGTTGAAAAACCACTTTTCGCACTTGTGTTAGTGTTGAAAAACCACTTTTCGCACTTGTGTTGGTGCAGGAAACCACTTTTGCACTTGTATTAGTGTGGAAAAAACACTTTTTGCACTTGTGATAGTGTTGAAAAACCACTTTTCGCACTTGTGGTAGTGTTGAAAAACCACTTTTCGCACTTGTGTTGGTGCAGGAAACCACTTTTGCACTTGTATTAGTGTGGAAAAAACGCTTTTTGCACTTGTATTAGTGTGGAAAAAACGCTTTTTGCACTTGTGGTAGTGTTGAAAAACCACTTTTCGCACTTGTGTTGGTGCAGGAAAACCACTTTTGCACTTGTATTAGTGTGGAAAAAACGCTTTTTGCACTTGTATTAGTGTGGAAAACCCACTTTTCGCACTTGTGTTGATGTTGAAAAACCACTTTTCGCACTTGTGTTGGTGCAGGAAACCACTTTTGCACTTGTATTAGTGTGGAAAAAACACTTTTTGCACTTGTGATAGTGTTGAAAAACCACTTTTCGCACTTGTGTTGGTGTTGAAAAACCACTTTTCGCACTTGTGTTGGTGCAGGAAACCACTTTTGCACTTGTATTAGTGTGGAAAAACCACTTTTCGCACTTGTGTTAGTGTTGAAAAACCACTTTTTACACTTGTGTTAGTGTTGAAAAACCACTTTTCGCACTTGTGTTAGTGTTGAAAAACCACTTTTCGCACTTGTATTAGTGTGGAAAAAACACTTTTTGCACTTGTGATAGTGTTGAAAAACCACTTTTCGCACTTGTGTTAGTGTTGAAAAACCACTTTTCGCACTTGTGTTGGTGAAGGAAACCACTTTTGCACTTTTATTAGTGTGGAAAAACCACTTTTCGCACTTGTGTTAGTGTTGAAAAACCACTTTTCGCACTTGTATTAGTGTTGAAAAACCACTTTTCGCACTTGTGTTGGTGCAGGAAACCACTTTTGCACTTGTATTAGTGTGGAAAAAACACTTTTTGCACTTGTGATAGTGTTGAAAAACCACTTTTCGCACTTGTGTTAGTGTTGAAAAACCACTTTTTGCACTTGTGTTGGTGCAGGAAACCACTTTTGCACTTGTATTAGTGTGGAAAAACCACTTTTCGCACTTGTGTTAGTGTTGAAAAACCACTTTTCGCACTTGTGTTAGTGTTGAAAAACCACTTTTTGCACTTGTGTTAGTGTTGAAAAACCACTTTTCGCACTTGTGTTGGTGCAGGAAACCACTTTTGCACTTGTATTAGTGTGGAAAAAACACTTTTTGCACTTGTGATAGTGTTGAAAAACCACTTTTCGCACTTGTGTTAGTGTTGAAAAACCACTTTTTGCACTTGTGTTTGTGCAGGAAACCACTTTTGCATTTCTATTAGTGTGGAAAAACCACTTTTCGCACTTGGGTTAGTGTTGAAAAACCACTTTTTGCACTTGTGTTAGTGTTGAAAAACCACTTTTCACACTTGTGTTAGTGTTGAAAAACCACTTTTCGCACTTGTGTTAGTGTTGAAAAACCACTTTTCGCACTTGTGTTGGTGCAGGAAACCACTTTTGCACTTGTATTAGTGTGGAAAAAATACTTTTTGCACTTGTGATAGTGTTGAAAAACCACTTTTCGCACTTGTGTTGGTGTTGAAAAACCACTTTTCGCACTTGTGTTGGTGCAGGAAACCACTTTTGCACTTGTATTAGTGTGGAAAAACCACTTTTCGCACTTGTGTTAGTGTTGAAAAACCACTTTTTACACTTGTGTTAGTGTTGAAAAACCACTTTTCGCACTTGTGTTAGTGTTGAAAAACCACTTTTCGCACTTGTATTAGTGTGGAAAAAACACTTTTTGCACTTGTGATAGTGTTGAAAAACCACTTTTCGCACTTGTGTTAGTGTTGAAAAACCACTTTTCGCACTTGTGTTGGTGAAGGAAACCACTTTTGCACTTGTATTAGTGTGGAAAAAACCACTTTTCGCACTTGTGTTAGTGTTGAAAAACCACTTTTCGCACTTGTATTAGTGTTGAAAAACCACTTTTCGCACTTGTGGTAGTGTTGAAAAACCACTTTTCGCACTTGTGTTGGTGCAGGAAACCACTTTTGCACTTGTATTAGTGTGGAAAAAACGCTTTTTGCACTTGTATTAGTGTGGAAAAAACGCTTTTTGCACTTGTGGTAGTGTTGAAAAACCACTTTTCGCACTTGTGTTGGTGCAGGAAAACCACTTTTGCACTTGTATTAGTGTGGAAAAAACGCTTTTTGCACTTGTATTAGTGTGGAAAACCCACTTTTCGCACTTGTGTTAGTGTTGAAAAACCACTTTTCGCACTTGTGTTAGTGTTGAAAAACCACTTTTCACACTTGTGTTGGTGCAGGAAACCACTTTTGCACTTGTATTAGTGTGGAAAAAACCCTTTTTGCACTTGTGATAGTGTTGAAAAACCACTTTTCGCACTTGTGTTGGTGTTGAAAAACCACTTTTCGCACTTGTGTTGGTGCAGGAAACCACTTTTGCACTTGTATTAGTGTGGAAAAACCACTTTTCGCACTTGTGTTAGTGTTGAAAAACCACTTTTTACACTTGTGTTAGTGTTGAAAAACCACTTTTCGCACTTGTGTTAGTGTTGAAAAACCACTTTTCGCACTTGTGTTGGTGCAGGAAACCACTTTTGCACTTGTATTAGTGTGGAAAAAACACTTTTTGCACTTGTGATAGTGTTGAAAAACCACTTTTAACACTTGTGTTAGTGTTGAAAAACCACTTTTCGCACTTGTGTAAGTGTTGAAAAACCACTTTTCGCACTTGTGTTGGTGCAGGAAACCACTTTTGCACTTGTATTAGTGTGGAAAAACCACTATCCGCACTTGTGTTAGTGTTGAAAAACCACTTTTCGCACTTGTGTTAGTGTTGAAAAACCACTTTTCGCACTTGTGTTAGTGTTGAAAAACCACTTTTCGCACTTGTGTTGGTGCAGGAAACCACTTTTGCACTTGTATTAGTGTGGAAAAAACACTTTTTGCACTTGTGATAGTGTTGAAAAACCACTTTTCGCACTTGTGTTAGTGTTGAAAAACCACTTTTCGCACTTGTGTTGGTGCAGGAAACCACTTTTGCACTTGTATTAGTGTGGAAAAACCACTTTTCGCACTTGTGTTAGTGTTGAAAAACCACTTTTCACACTTGTGTTAGTGTTGAAAAACCACTTTTCGCACTTGTGTTAGTGTTGAAAAACCACTTTTCGCACTTGTGTTGGTGCAGGAAACCACTTTTGCACTTCTATTAGTGTGGAAAAAACACTTTTTGCACTTGTGATAGTGTTGAAAAACCACTTTTCGCACTTGTGTTCGTGTTGAAAAACCACTTTTCGCACTTGTGTTGGTGCAGGAAACCACTTTTGCACTTGTATTAGTGTGGAAAAAACGCTTTTTGCACTTGTGATAGTGTTGAAAAACCACTTTTCGCACTTGTGGTAGTGTTGAAAAACCACTTTTCGCACTTGTGTTGGTGCAGGAAACCACTTTTGCACTTGTATTAGTGTGGAAAAAACGCTTTTTGCACTTGTATTAGTGTGGAAAAAACGCTTTTTGCACTTGTGGTAGTGTTGATAAACCACTTTTCGCACTTGTGTTGGTGCAGGAAAACCACTTTTGCACTTGTATTAGTGTGGAAAAAACGCTTTTTGCACTTGTATTAGTGTGGAAAACCCACTTTTCGCACTTGTGTTAGTGTTGAAAAACCACTTTTCGCACTTGTGTTCATGTTGAAAAACCACTTTTCGCACTTGTGTTGGTGCAGGAAACCACTTTTGCACTTGTATTAGTGTGGAAAAAACACTTTTTGCACTTGTGATAGTGTTGAAAAACCACTTTTCGCACTTGTGTTGGTGTTGAAAAACCACTTTTCGCACTTGTGTTGGTGCAGGAAACCACTTTTGCACTTGTATTAGTGTGGAAAAACCACTTTTCGCACTTGTGTTAGTGTTGAAAAACCACTTTTTACACTTGTGTTAGTGTTGAAAAACCACTTTTCGCACTTGTTTTAGTGTTGAAAAACCACTTTTCGCACTTGCATTAGTGTGGAAAAAACACTTTTTGCACTTGTGATAGTGTTGAAAAACCACTTTTCGCACTTGTGTTAGTGTTGAAAAACCACTTTTCGCACTTGTGTTGGTGAAGGAAACCACTTTTGCACTTGTATTAGTGTGGAAAAACCACTTTTCGCACTTGTGTTAGTGTTGAAAAACCACTTTTCGCACTTGTATTAGTGTTGAAAAACCACTTTTCGCACTTGTGTTGGTGCAGGAAACCACTTTTGCACTTGTATTAGTGTGGAAAAAACACTTTTTGCACTTGTGATAGTGTTGAAAAACCACTTTTCGCACTTGTGTTAGTGTTGAAAAACCACTTTTTGCACTTGTGTTGGTGCAGGAAACCACTTTTGCACTTGTATTAGTGTGGAAAAACCACTTTTCGCACTTGTGTTAGTGTTGAAAAACCACTTTTCGCACTTGTGTTAGTGTTGAAAAACCACTTTTTGCACTTGTGTTAGTGTTGAAAAACCACTTTTCGCACTTGTGTTGGTGCAGGAAACCACTTTTGCGCTTGTATTAGTGTTGAAAAACCACTTTTCGCACTTGTGTTAGTGTTGAAAAACCACTTTTCGCACTTGTGTTAGTGTTGATAAACCACTTTTCGCACTTGTGTTGGTGCAGGAAAACCACTTTTGCACTTGTATTAGTGTGGAAAAAACGCTTTTTGCACTTGTATTAGTGTGGAAAACCCACTTTTCGCACTTGTGTTAGTGTTGAAAAACCACTTTTCGCACTTGTGTTCATGTTGAAAAACCACTTTTCGCACTTGTGTTGGTGCAGGAAACCACTTTTGCACTTGTATTAGTGTGGAAAAAACACTTTTTGCACTTGTGATAGTGTTGAAAAACCACTTTTCGCACTTGTGTTAGTGTTGAAAAACCACTTTTTGCACTTGTGTTGGTGCAGGAAACCACTTTTGCACTTGTATTAGTGTGGAAAAACCACTTTTCGCACTTGTGTTAGTGTTGAAAAACCACTTTTCGCACTTGTGTTAGTGTTGAAAAACCACTTTTCGCACATGTGTTAGTGTTGAAAAACCACTTTTCGCACTTGTGTTGGTGCAGGAAACCACTTTTGCACTTGTATTAGTGTGGAAAAAACACTTTTTGCACTTGTGATAGTGTTGAAAAACCACTTTTCGCACTTGTGGTAGTGTTGAAAAACAACTTTTCGCACTTGTGTTGGTGCAGGAAACCACTTTTGCACTTGTATTAGTGTGGAAAAAACGCTTTTTGCACTTGTATTAGTGTGGAAAAAACGCTTTTTGCACTTGTGGTAGTGTTGAAAAACCACTTTTCGCACTTGTGTTGGTGCAGGAAAACCACTTTTGCACTTGTATTAGTGTGGAAAAAACGCTTTTTGCACTTGTATTAGTGTGGAAAACCCACTTTTCGCACTTGTGTTGATGTTGAAAAACCACTTTTCGCACTTGTGTTGGTGCAGGAAACCACTTTTGCACTTGTATTAGTGTGGAAAAAACACTTTTTGCACTTGTGATAGTGTTGAAAAACCACTTTTCGCACTTGTGTTGGTGTTGAAAAACCACTTTTCGCACTTGTGTTGGTGCAGGAAACCACTTTTGCACTTGTATTAGTGTGGAAAAACCACTTTTCGCACTTGTGTTAGTGTTGAAAAACCACTTTTTACACTTGTGTTAGTGTTGAAAAACCACTTTTCGCACTTGTGTTAGTGTTGAAAAACCACTTTTCGCACTTGTATTAGTGTGGAAAAAACACTTTTTGCACTTGTGATAGTGTTGAAAAACCACTTTTCGCACTTGTGTTAGTGTTGAAAAACCACTTTTCGCACTTGTGTTGGTGAAGGAAACCACTTTTGCACTTGTATTAGTGTGGAAAAACCACTTTTCGCACTTGTGTTAGTGTTGAAAAACCACTTTTCGCACTTGTATTAGTGTTGAAAAACCACTTTTCGCACTTGTGTTGGTGCAGGAAACCACTTTTGCACTTGTATTAGTGTGGAAAAAACACTTTTTGCACTTGTGATAGTGTTGAAAAACCACTTTTCGCACTTGTGTTAGTGTTGAAAAACCACTTTTTGCACTTGTGTTGGTGCAGGAAACCACTTTTGCACTTGTATTAGTGTGGAAAAACCACTTTTCGCACTTGTGTTAGTGTTGAAAAACCACTTTTCGCACTTGTGTTAGTGTTGAAAAACCACTTTTTGCACTTGTGTTAGTGTTGAAAAACCACTTTTCGCACTTGTGTTGGTGCAGGAAACCACTTTTGCACTTGTATTAGTGTGGAAAAAACACTTTTTGCACTTGTGATAGTGTTGAAAAACCACTTTTCGCACTTGTGTTAGTGTTGAAAAACCACTTTTTGCACTTGTGTTTGTGCAGGAAACCACTTTTGCATTTCTATTAGTGTGGAAAAACCACTTTTCGCACTTGGGTTAGTGTTGAAAAACCACTTTTCGCACTTGTGTTAGTGTTGAAAAACCACTTTTCACACTTGTGTTAGTGTTGAAAAACCACTTTTCGCACTTGTGTTAGTGTTGAAAAACCACTTTTCGCACTTGTGTTGGTGCAGGAAACCACTTTTGCACTTGTATTAGTGTGGAAAAAACACTTTTTGCACTTGTGATAGTGTTGAAAAACCACTTTTCGCACTTGTGTTGGTGTTGAAAAACCACTTTTCGCACTTGTGTTGGTGCAGGAAACCACTTTTGCACTTGTATTAGTGTGGAAAAACCACTTTTCGCACTTGTGTTAGTGTTGAAAAACCACTTTTTACACTTGTGTTAGTGTTGAAAAACCACTTTTCGCACTTGTGTTAGTGTTGAAAAACCACTTTTCGCACTTGTATTAGTGTGGAAAAAACACTTTTTGCACTTGTGATAGTGTTGAAAAACCACTTTTCGCACTTGTGTTAGTGTTGAAAAACCACTTTTCGCACTTGTGTTGGTGAAGGAAACCACTTTTGCACTTGTATTAGTGTGGAAAAAACCACTTTTCGCACTTGTGTTAGTGTTGAAAAACCACTTTTCGCACTTGTATTAGTGTTGAAAAACCACTTTTCGCACTTGTGGTAGTGTTGAAAAACCACTTTTCGCACTTGTGTTGGTGCAGGAAACCACTTTTGCACTTGTATTAGTGTGGAAAAAACGCTTTTTGCACTTGTATTAGTGTGGAAAAAACGCTTTTTGCACTTGTGGTAGTGTTGAAAAACCACTTTTCGCACTTGTGTTGGTGCAGGAAAACCACTTTTGCACTTGTATTAGTGTGGAAAAAACGCTTTTTGCACTTGTATTAGTGTGGAAAACCCACTTTTCGCACTTGTGTTAGTGTTGAAAAACCACTTTTCGCACTTGTGTTAGTGTTGAAAAACCACTTTTCACACTTGTGTTGGTGCAGGAAACCACTTTTGCACTTGTATTAGTGTGGAAAAAACCCTTTTTGCACTTGTGATAGTGTTGAAAAACCACTTTTCGCACTTGTGTTGGTGTTGAAAAACCACTTTTCGCACTTGTGTTGGTGCAGGAAACCACTTTTGCACTTGTATTAGTGTGGAAAAACCACTTTTCGCACTTGTGTTAGTGTTGAAAAACCACTTTTTACACTTGTGTTAGTGTTGAAAAACCACTTTTCGCACTTGTGTTAGTGTTGAAAAACCACTTTTCGCACTTGTGTTGGTGCAGGAAACCACTTTTGCACTTGTATTAGTGTGGAAAAAACACTTTTTGCACTTGTGATAGTGTTGAAAAACCACTTTTAACACTTGTGTTAGTGTTGAAAAACCACTTTTCGCACTTGTGTAAGTGTTGAAAAACCACTTTTCGCACTTGTGTTGGTGCAGGAAACCACTTTTGCACTTGTATTAGTGTGGAAAAACCACTTTCCGCACTTGTGTTAGTGTTGAAAAACCACTTTTCGCACTTGTGTTAGTGTTGAAAAACCACTTTTCGCACTTGTGTTAGTGTTGAAAAACCACTTTTCGCACTTGTGTTGGTGCAGGAAACCACTTTTGCACTTGTATTAGTGTGGAAAAAACACTTTTTGCACTTGTGATAGTGTTGAAAAACCACTTTTCGCACTTGTGTTAGTGTTGAAAAACCACTTTTCGCACTTGTGTTGGTGCAGGAAACCACTTTTGCACTTGTATTAGTGTGGAAAAACCACTTTTCGCACTTGTGTTAGTGTTGAAAAACCACTTTTCACACTTGTGTTAGTGTTGAAAAACCACTTTTCGCACTTGTGTTAGTGTTGAAAAACCACTTTTCGCACTTGTGTTGGTGCAGGAAACCACTTTTGCACTTCTATTAGTGTGGAAAAAACACTTTTTGCACTTGTGATAGTGTTGAAAAACCACTTTTCGCACTTGTGTTCGTGTTGAAAAACCACTTTTCGCACTTGTGTTGGTGCAGGAAACCACTTTTGCACTTGTATTAGTGTGGAAAAAACGCTTTTTGCACTTGTGATAGTGTTGAAAAACCACTTTTCGCACTTGTGGTAGTGTTGAAAAACCACTTTTCGCACTTGTGTTGGTGCAGGAAACCACTTTTGCACTTGTATTAGTGTGGAAAAAACGCTTTTTGCACTTGTATTAGTGTGGAAAAAACGCTTTTTGCACTTGTGGTAGTGTTGATAAACCACTTTTCGCACTTGTGTTGGTGCAGGAAAACCACTTTTGCACTTGTATTAGTGTGGAAAAAACGCTTTTTGCACTTGTATTAGTGTGGAAAACCCACTTTTCGCACTTGTGTTAGTGTTGAAAAACCACTTTTCGCACTTGTGTTCATGTTGAAAAACCACTTTTCGCACTTGTGTTGGTGCAGGAAACCACTTTTGCACTTGTATTAGTGTGGAAAAAACATTTTTGCACTTGTGATAGTGTTGAAAAACCACTTTTCGCACTTGTGTTGGTGTTGAAAAACCACTTTTCGCACTTGTGTTGGTGCAGGAAACCACTTTTGCACTTGTATTAGTGTGGAAAAACCACTTTTCGCACTTGTGTTAGTGTTGAAAAACCACTTTTTACACTTGTGTTAGTGTTGAAAAACCACTTTTCGCACTTGTTTTAGTGTTGAAAAACCACTTTTCGCACTTGTATTAGTGTGGAAAAAACACTTTTTGCACTTGTGATAGTGTTGAAAAACCACTTTTCGCACTTGTGTTAGTGTTGAAAAACCACTTTTCGCACTTGTGTTGGTGAAGGAAACCACTTTTGCACTTGTATTAGTGTGGAAAAACCACTTTTCGCACTTGTGTTAGTGTTGAAAAACCACTTTTCGCACTTGTATTAGTGTTGAAAAACCACTTTTCGCACTTGTGTTGGTGCAGGAAACCACTTTTGCACTTGTATTAGTGTGGAAAAAACACTTTTTGCACTTGTGATAGTGTTGAAAAACCACTTTTCGCACTTGTGTTAGTGTTGAAAAACCACTTTTTGCACTTGTGTTGGTGCAGGAAACCACTTTTGCACTTGTATTAGTGTGGAAAAACCACTTTTCGCACTTGTGTTAGTGTTGAAAAACCACTTTTCGCACTTGTGTTAGTGTTGAAAAACCACTTTTTGCACTTGTGTTAGTGTTGAAAAACCACTTTTCGCACTTGTGTTGGTGCAGGAAACCACTTTTGCGCTTGTATTAGTGTTGAAAAACCACTTTTCGCACTTGTGTTAGTGTTGAAAAACCACTTTTCGCACTTGTGTTAGTGTTGATAAACCACTTTTCGCACTTGTGTTGGTGCAGGAAAACCACTTTTGCACTTGTATTAGTGTGGAAAAAACGCTTTTTGCACTTGTATTAGTGTGGAAAACCCACTTTTCGCACTTGTGTTAGTGTTGAAAAACCACTTTTCGCACTTGTGTTCATGTTGAAAAACCACTTTTCGCACTTGTGTTGGTGCAGGAAACCACTTTTGCACTTGTATTAGTGTGGAAAAAACACTTTTTGCACTTGTGATAGTGTTGAAAAACCACTTTTCGCACTTGTGTTAGTGTTGAAAAACCACTTTTTGCACTTGTGTTGGTGCAGGAAACCACTTTTGCACTTGTATTAGTGTGGAAAAACCACTTTTCGCACTTGTGTTAGTGTTGAAAAACCACTTTTCGCACTTGTGTTAGTGTTGAAAAACCACTTTTCGCACTTGTGTTAGTGTTGAAAAACCACTTTTCGCACTTGTGTTGGTGCAGGAAACCACTTTTGCACTTGTATTAGTGTGGAAAAAACACTTTTTGCACTTGTGATAGTGTTGAAAAACCACTTTTCGCACTTGTGGTAGTGTTGAAAAACCACTTTTCGCACTTGTGTTGGTGCAGGAAACCACTTTTGCACTTGTATTAGTGTGGAAAAAACGCTTTTTGCACTTGTATTAGTGTGGAAAAAACGCTTTTTGCACTTGTGGTAGTGTTGAAAAACCACTTTTCGCACTTGTGTTGGTGCAGGAAAACCACTTTTGCACTTGTATTAGTGTGGAAAAAACGCTTTTTGCACTTGTATTAGTGTGGAAAACCCACTTTTCGCACTTGTGTTGATGTTGAAAAACCACTTTTCGCACTTGTGTTGGTGCAGGAAACCACTTTTGCACTTGTATTAGTGTGGAAAAAACACTTTTTGCACTTGTGATAGTGTTGAAAAACCACTTTTCGCACTTGTGTTGGTGTTGAAAAACCACTTTTCGCACTTGTGTTGGTGCAGGAAACCACTTTTGCACTTATATTAGTGTGGAAAAACCACTTTTCGCACTTGTGTTAGTGTTGAAAAACCACTTTTTACACTTGTGTTAGTGTTGAAAAACCACTTTTCGCACTTGTGTTAGTGTTGAAAAACCACTTTTCGCACTTGTATTAGTGTGGAAAAAACACTTTTTGCACTTGTGATAGTGTTGAAAAACCACTTTTCGCACTTGTGTTAGTGTTGAAAAACCACTTTTCGCACTTGTGTTGGTGAAGGAAACCACTTTTGCACTTGTATTAGTGTGGAAAAACCACTTTTCGCACTTGTGTTAGTGTTGAAAAACCACTTTTCGCACTTGTATTAGTGTTGAAAAACCACTTTTCGCACTTGTGTTGGTGCAGGAAACCACTTTTGCACTTGTATTAGTGTGGAAAAAACACTTTTTGCACTTGTGATAGTGTTGAAAAACCACTTTTCGCACTTGTGTTAGTGTTGAAAAACCACTTTTTGCACTTGTGTTGGTGCAGGAAACCACTTTTGCACTTGTATTAGTGTGGAAAAACCACTTTTCGCACTTGTGTTAGTGTTGAAAAACCACTTTTCGCACTTGTGTTAGTGTTGAAAAACCACTTTTTGCACTTGTGTTAGTGTTGAAAAACCACTTTTCGCACTTGTGTTGGTGCAGGAAACCACTTTTGCACTTGTATTAGTGTGGAAAAAACACTTTTTGCACTTGTGATAGTGTTGAAAAACCACTTTTCGCACTTGTGTTAGTGTTGAAAAACCACTTTTTGCACTTGTGTTTGTGCAGGAAACCACTTTTGCATTTCTATTAGTGTGGAAAAACCACTTTTCGCACTTGGGTTAGTGTTGAAAAACCACTTTTCGCACTTGTGTTAGTGTTGAAAAACCACTTTTCACACTTGTGTTAGTGTTGAAAAACCACTTTTCGCACTTGTGTTAGTGTTGAAAAACCACTTTTCGCACTTGTGTTGGTGCAGGAAACCACTTTTGCACTTGTATTAGTGTGGAAAAAACACTTTTTGCACTTGTGATAGTGTTGAAAAACCACTTTTCGCACTTGTGTTGGTGTTGAAAAACCACTTTTCGCACTTGTGTTGGTGCAGGAAACCACTTTTGCACTTGTATTAGTGTGGAAAAACCACTTTTCGCACTTGTGTTAGTGTTGAAAAACCACTTTTTACACTTGTGTTAGTGTTGAAAAACCACTTTTCGCACTTGTGTTAGTGTTGAAAAACCACTTTTCGCACTTGTATTAGTGTGGAAAAAACACTTTTTGCACTTGTGATAGTGTTGAAAAACCACTTTTCGCACTTGTGTTAGTGTTGAAAAACCACTTTTCGCACTTGTGTTGGTGAAGGAAACCACTTTTGCACTTGTATTAGTGTGGAAAAAACCACTTTTCGCACTTGTGTTAGTGTTGAAAAACCACTTTTCGCACTTGTATTAGTGTTGAAAAACCACTTTTCGCACTTGTGGTAGTGTTGAAAAACCACTTTTCGCACTTGTGTTGGTGCAGGAAACCACTTTTGCACTTGTATTAGTGTGGAAAAAACGCTTTTTGCACTTGTATTAGTGTGGAAAAAACGCTTTTTGCACTTGTGGTAGTGTTGAAAAACCACTTTTCGCACTTGTGTTGGTGCAGGAAAACCACTTTTGCACTTGTATTAGTGTGGAAAAAACGCTTTTTGCACTTGTATTAGTGTGGAAAACCCACTTTTCGCACTTGTGTTAGTGTTGAAAAACCACTTTTCGCACTTGTGTTAGTGTTGAAAAACCACTTTTCACACTTGTGTTGGTGCAGGAAACCACTTTTGCACTTGTATTAGTGTGGAAAAAACCCTTTTTGCACTTGTGATAGTGTTGAAAAACCACTTTTCGCACTTGTGTTGGTGTTGAAAAACCACTTTTCGCACTTGTGTTGGTGCAGGAAACCACTTTTGCACTTGTATTAGTGTGGAAAAACCACTTTTCGCACTTGTGTTAGTGTTGAAAAACCACTTTTTACACTTGTGTTAGTGTTGAAAAACCACTTTTCGCACTTGTGTTAGTGTTGAAAAACCACTTTTCGCACTTGTGTTGGTGCAGGAAACCACTTTTGCACTTGTATTAGTGTGGAAAAAACACTTTTTGCACTTGTGATAGTGTTGAAAAACCACTTTTAACACTTGTGTTAGTGTTGAAAAACCACTTTTCGCACTTGTGTAAGTGTTGAAAAACCACTTTTCGCACTTGTGTTGGTGCAGGAAACCACTTTTGCACTTGTATTAGTGTGGAAAAACCACTTTCCGCACTTGTGTTAGTGTTGAAAAACCACTTTTCGCACTTGTGTTAGTGTTGAAAAACCACTTTTCGCACTTGTGTTGGTGCAGGAAACCACTTTTGCACTTGTATTAGTGTGGAAAAAACACTTTTTGCACTTGTGATAGTGTTGAAAAACCACTTTTCGCACTTGTGTTAGTGTTGAAAAACCACTTTTCGCACTTGTGTTGGTGCAGGAAACCACTTTTGCACTTGTATTAGTGTGGAAAAACCACTTTTCGCACTTGTGTTAGTGTTGAAAAACCACTTTTCACACTTGTGTTAGTGTTGAAAAACCACTTTTCGCACTTGTGTTAGTGTTGAAAAACCACTTTTCGCACTTGTGTTGGTGCAGGAAACCACTTTTGCACTTCTATTAGTGTGGAAAAAACACTTTTTGCACTTGTGATAGTGTTGAAAAACCACTTTTCGCACTTGTGTTCGTGTTGAAAAACCACTTTTCGCACTTGTGTTGGTGCAGGAAACCACTTTTGCACTTGTATTAGTGTGGAAAAAACGCTTTTTGCACTTGTGATAGTGTTGAAAAACCACTTTTCGCACTTGTGGTAGTGTTGAAAAACCACTTTTCGCACTTGTGTTGGTGCAGGAAACCACTTTTGCACTTGTATTAGTGTGGAAAAAACGCTTTTTGCACTTGTATTAGTGTGGAAAAAACGCTTTTTGCACTTGTGGTAGTGTTGATAAACCACTTTTCGCACTTGTGTTGGTGCAGGAAAACCACTTTTGCACTTGTATTAGTGTGGAAAAAACGCTTTTTGCACTTGTATTAGTGTGGAAAACCCACTTTTCGCACTTGTGTTAGTGTTGAAAAACCACTTTTCGCACTTGTGTTCATGTTGAAAAACCACTTTTCGCACTTGTGTTGGTGCAGGAAACCACTTTTGCACTTGTATTAGTGTGGAAAAAACACTTTTTGCACTTGTGATAGTGTTGAAAAACCACTTTTCGCACTTGTGTTGGTGTTGAAAAACCACTTTTCGCACTTGTGTTGGTGCAGGAAACCACTTTTGCACTTGTATTAGTGTGGAAAAACCACTTTTCGCACTTGTGTTAGTGTTGAAAAACCACTTTTTACACTTGTGTTAGTGTTGAAAAACCACTTTTCGCACTTGTTTTAGTGTTGAAAAACCACTTTTCGCACTTGTATTAGTGTGGAAAAAACACTTTTTGCACTTGTGATAGTGTTGAAAAACCACTTTTCGCACTTGTGTTAGTGTTGAAAAACCACTTTTCGCACTTGTGTTGGTGAAGGAAACCACTTTTGCACTTGTATTAGTGTGGAAAAACCACTTTTCGCACTTGTGTTAGTGTTGAAAAACCACTTTTCGCACTTGTATTAGTGTTGAAAAACCACTTTTCGCACTTGTGTTGGTGCAGGAAACCACTTTTGCACTTGTATTAGTGTGGAAAAAACACTTTTTGCACTTGTGATAGTGTTGAAAAACCACTTTTCGCACTTGTGTTAGTGTTGAAAAACCACTTTTTGCACTTGTGTTGGTGCAGGAAACCACTTTTGCACTTGTATTAGTGTGGAAAAACCACTTTTCGCACTTGTGTTAGTGTTGAAAAACCACTTTTCGCACTTGTGTTAGTGTTGAAAAACCACTTTTTGCACTTGTGTTAGTGTTGAAAAACCACTTTTCGCACTTGTGTTGGTGCAGGAAACCACTTTTGCGCTTGTATTAGTGTTGAAAAACCACTTTTCGCACTTGTGTTAGTGTTGAAAAACCACTTTTCGCACTTGTGTTAGTGTTGATAAACCACTTTTCGCACTTGTGTTGGTGCAGGAAAACCACTTTTGCACTTGTATTAGTGTGGAAAAAACGCTTTTTGCACTTGTATTAGTGTGGAAAACCCACTTTTCGCACTTGTGTTAGTGTTGAAAAACCACTTTTCGCACTTGTGTTCATGTTGAAAAACCACTTTTCGCACTTGTGTTGGTGCAGGAAACCACTTTTGCACTTGTATTAGTGTGGAAAAAACACTTTTTGCACTTGTGATAGTGTTGAAAAACCACTTTTCGCACTTGTGTTGGTGTTGAAAAACCACTTTTCGCACTTGTGTTGGTGCAGGAAACCACTTTTGCACTTGTATTAGTGTGGAAAAACCACTTTTCGCACTTGTGTTAGTGTTGAAAAACCACTTTTTACACTTGTGTTAGTGTTGAAAAACCACTTTTCGCACTTGTTTTAGTGTTGAAAAACCACTTTTCGCACTTGTATTAGTGTGGAAAAAACACTTTTTGCACTTGTGATAGTGTTGAAAAACCACTTTTCGCACTTGTGTTAGTGTTGAAAAACCACTTTTCGCACTTGTGTTGGTGAAGGAAACCACTTTTGCACTTGTATTAGTGTGGAAAAACCACTTTTCGCACTTGTGTTAGTGTTGAAAAACCACTTTTCGCACTTGTATTAGTGTTGAAAAACCACTTTTCGCACTTGTGTTGGTGCAGGAAACCACTTTTGCACTTGTATTAGTGTGGAAAAAACACTTTTTGCACTTGTGATAGTGTTGAAAAACCACTTTTCGCACTTGTGTTAGTGTTGAAAAACCACTTTTTGCACTTGTGTTGGTGCAGGAAACCACTTTTGCACTTGTATTAGTGTGGAAAAACCACTTTTCGCACTTGTGTTAGTGTTGAAAAACCACTTTTCGCACTTGTGTTAGTGTTGAAAAACCACTTTTTGCACTTGTGTTAGTGTTGAAAAACCACTTTTCGCACTTGTGTTGGTGCAGGAAACCACTTTTGCGCTTGTATTAGTGTGGAAAAAACACTTTTTGCACTTGTGATAGTGTTGAAAAACCACTTTTCGCACTTGTGTTAGTGTTGAAAAACCACTTTTTGCACTTGTGTTTGTGCAGGAAACCACTTTTGCATTTCTATTAGTGTGGAAAAACCACTTTTCGCACTTGGGTTAGTGTTGAAAAACCACTTTTCGCACTTGTGTTAGTGTTGAAAAACCACTTTTCACACTTGTGTTAGTGTTGAAAAACCACTTTTCGCACTTGTGTTACTGTTGAAAAACCACTTTTCGCACTTGTGTTGGTGCAGGAAACCACTTTTGCACTTGTATTAGTGTGGAAAAAACACTTTTTGCACTTGTGATAGTGTTGAAAAACCACTTTTCGCACTTGTGTTAGTGTTGAAAAACCACTTTTCGCACTTGTGTTGGTGCAGGAAACCACTTTTGCACTTGTATTAGTGTGGAAAAACCACTTTTCGCACTTGTGTTAGTGTTGAAAAACCACTTTTCGCACTTGTATTAGTGTTGAAAAACCACTTTTCGCACTTGTGTTGGTGCAGTAAACCACTTTTGCACTTGTATTAGTGTGGAAAAAACACTTTTTGCACTTGTGATAGTGTTGAAAAACCACTTTTCGCACTTGTGTTAGTGTTGAAAAACCACTTTTTGCACTTGTGTTGGTGCAGGAAACCACTTTTGCACTTGTATTAGTGTGGAAAAACCACTTTTCGCACTTGTGTTAGTGTTGAAAAACCACTTTTCGCACTTGTGTTAGTGTTGAAAAACCACTTTTCGCACTTGTGTTAGTGTTGAAAAACCACTTTTCGCATTTGTGTTGGTGCAGGAAACCACTTTTGCACTTGTATTAGTGTGGAAAAAACACTTTTTGCACTTGTGATAGTGTTGAAAAACCACTTTTCGCACTTGTGGTAGTGTTGAAAAACTACTTTTCGCACTTGTGTTGGTGCAGGAAACCACTTTTGCACTTGTATTAGTGTGGAAAAAACGCTTTTTGCACTTGTATTAGTGTGGAAAAAACGCTTTTTGCACTTGTGGTAGTGTTGAAAAACCACTTTTCGCACTTGTGTTGGTGCAGGAAAACCACTTTTGCACTTGTATTAGTGTGGAAAAAACGCTTTTTGCACTTGTATTAGTGTGGAAAACCCACTTTTCGCACTTGTGTTAGTGTTGAAAAACCACTTTTCGCACTTGTGTTGATGTTGAAAAACCACTTTTCGCACTTGTGTTGGTGCAGGAAACCACTTTTGCACTTGTATTAGTGTGGAAAAAACACTTTTTGCACTTGTGATAGTGTTGAAAAACCACTTTTCGCACTTGTGTTGGTGTTGAAAAACCACTTTTCGCACTTGTGTTGGTGCAGGAAACCACTTTTGCACTTGTATTAGTGTGGAAAAACCACTTTTCGCACTTGTGTTAGTGTTGAAAAACCACTTTTTACACTTGTGTTAGTGTTGAAAAACCACTTTTCGCACTTGTGTTAGTGTTGAAAAACCACTTTTCGCACTTGTATTAGTGTGGAAAAAACACTTTTTGCACTTGTGATAGTGTTGAAAAACCACTTTTCGCACTTGTGTTGGTGAAGGAAACCACTTTTGCACTTGTATTAGTGTGGAAAAACCACTTTTCGCACTTGTGTTAGTGTTGAAAAACCACTTTTCGCACTTGTATTAGTGTTGAAAAACCACTTTTCGCACTTGTGTTGGTGCAGGAAACCACTTTTGCACTTGTATTAGTGTGGAAAAAACACTTTTTGCACTTGTGATAGTGTTGAAAAACCACTTTTCGCACTTGTGTTAGTGTTGAAAAACCACTTTTTGCACTTGTGTTGGTGCAGGAAACCACTTTTGCACTTGTATTAGTGTGGAAAACCACTTTTCGCACTTGTGTTAGTGTTGAAAAACCACTTTTCGCACTTGTGTTAGTGTTGAAAAACCACTTTTTGCACTTGTGTTAGTGTTGAAAAACCACTTTTCGCACTTGTGTTGGTGCAGGAAACCACTTTTGCACTTGTATTAGTGTGGAAAAAACACTTTTTGCACTTGTGATAGTGTTGAAAAACCACTTTTCGCACTTGTGTTAGTGTTGAAAAACCACTTTTTGCACTTGTGTTTGTGCAGGAAACCACTTTTGCATTTCTATTAGTGTGGAAAAACCACTTTTCGCACTTGGGTTAGTGTTGAAAAACCACTTTTCGCACTTGTGTTAGTGTTGAAAAACCACTTTTCACACTTGTGTTAGTGTTGAAAAACCACTTTTCGCACTTGTGTTAGTGTTGAAAAACCACTTTTCGCACTTGTGTTGGTGCAGGAAACCACTTTTGCACTTGTATTAGTGTGGAAAAAACACTTTTTGCATTTGTGATAGTGTTGAAAAACCACTTTTCGCACTTGTGGTAGTGTTGAAAAACCACTTTTCGCACTTGTGTTGGTGCAGGAAACCACTTTTGCACTTGTATTAGTGTGGAAAAAACGCTTTTTGCACTTGTATTAGTGTGGAAAAAACGCTTTTTGCACTTGTGGTAGTGTTGAAAAACCACTTTTCGCACTTGTGTTGGTGCAGGAAAACCACTTTTGCACTTGTATTAGTGTGGAAAAAACGCTTTTTGCACTTGTATTAGTGTGGAAAACCCACTTTTCGCACTTGTGTTAGTGTTGAAAAACCACTTTTCGCACTTGTGTTAGTGTTGAAAAACCACTTTTCACACTTGTGTTGGTGCAGGAAACCACTTTTGCACTTGTATTAGTGTGGAAAAAACCCTTTTTGCACTTGTGATAGTGTTGAAAAACCACTTTTCGCACTTGTGTTGGTGTTGAAAAACCACTTTTCGCACTTGTGTTGGTGCAGGAAACCACTTTTGCACTTGTATTAGTGTGGAAAAACCACTTTTCGCACTTGTGTTAGTGTTGAAAAACCACTTTTTACACTTGTGTTAGTGTTGAAAAACCACTTTTCGCACTTGTGTTAGTGTTGAAAAACCACTTTTCGCAGTTGTGTTGGTGCAGGAAACCACTTTTGCACTTGTATTAGTGTGGAAAAAACACTTTTTGCACTTGTGATAGTGTTGAAAAACCACTTTTAACACTTGTGTTAGTGTTGAAAAACCACTTTTCGCACTTGTGTAAGTGTTGAAAAACCACTTTTCGCACTTGTGTTGGTGCAGGAAACCACTTTTGCACTTGTATTAGTGTGGAAAAACCACTTTCCGCACTTGTGTTAGTGTTGAAAAACCACTTTTCGCACTTGTGTTAGTGTTGAAAAACCACTTTTCGCACTTGTGTTAGTGTTGAAAAACCACTTTTCGCACTTGTGTTGGTGCAGGAAACCACTTTTGCACTTGTATTAGTGTGGAAAAAACACTTTTTGCACTTGTGATAGTGTTGAAAAACCACTTTTCGCACTTGTGTTAGTGTTGAAAAACCACTTTTCGCACTTGTGTTGGTGCAGGAAACCACTTTTGCACTTGTATTAGTGTGGAAAAACCACTTTTCGCACTTGTGTTAGTGTTGAAAAACCACTTTTCACACTTGTGTTAGTGTTGAAAAACCACTTTTCACACTTGTGTTAGTGTTGAAAAACCACTTTTCGCACTTGTGTTGGTGCAGGAAACCACTTTTGCACTTCTATTAGTGTGGAAAAAACACTTTTTGCACTTGTGATAGTGTTGAAAAACCCCTTTTCGCACTTGTGTTCGTGTTGAAAAACCACTTTTCGCACTTGTGTTGGTGCAGGAAACCACTTTTGCACTTGTATTAGTGTGGAAGAAACGCTTTTTGCACTTGTGATAGTGTTGAAAAACCACTTTTCGCACTTGTGGTAGTGTTGAAAAACCACTTTTCGCACTTGTGTTGGTGCAGGAAACCACTTTTGCACTTGTATTAGTGTGGAAAAAACGCTTTTTGCACTTGTATTAGTGTGGAAAAAACGCTTTTTGCACTTGTGGTAGTGTTGAAAAACCACTTTTCGCACTTGTGTTGGTGCAGGAAAACCACTTTTGCACTTGTATTAGTGTGGAAAAAACGCTTTTTGCACTTGTATTAGTGTGGAAAACCCACTTTTCGCACTTGTGTTAGTGTTGAAAAACCACTTTTCGCACTTGTGTTCATGTTGAAAAACCACTTTTCGCACTTGTGTTGGTGCAGGAAACCACTTTTGCACTTGTATTAGTGTGGAAAAAACACTTTTTGCACTTGTGATAGTGTTGAAAAACCACTTTTCGCACTTGTGTTGGTGTTGAAAAACCACTTTTCGCACTTGTGTTGGTGCAGGAAACCACTTTTGCACTTGTATTAGTGTGGAAAAACCACTTTTCGCACTTGTGTTAGTGTTGAAAAACCACTTTTTACACTTGTGTTAGTGTTGAAAAACCACTTTTCGCACTTGTTTTAGTGTTGAAAAACCACTTTTCGCACTTGTATTAGTGTGGAAAAAACACTTTTTGCACTTGTGATAGTGTTGAAAAACCACTTTTCGCACTTGTGTTAGTGTTGAAAAACCACTTTTCGCACTTGTGTTGGTGAAGGAAACCACTTTTGCACTTGTATTAGTGTGGAAAAACCACTTTTCGCACTTGTGTTAGTGTTGAAAAACCACTTTTCGCACTTGTATTAGTGTTGAAAAACCACTTTTCGCACTTGTGTTGGTGCAGGAAACCACTTTTGCACTTGTATTATTGTGGAAAAAACACTTTTTGCACTTGTGATAGTGTTGAAAAACCACTTTTCGCACTTGTGTTAGTGTTGAAAAACCACTTTTTGCACTTGTGTTGGTGCAGGAAACCACTTTTGCACTTGTATTAGTGTGGAAAAACCACTTTTCGCACTTGTGTTAGTGTTGAAAAACCACTTTTCGCACTTGTGTTAGTGTTGAAAAACCACTTTTTGCACTTGTGTTAGTGTTGAAAAACCACTTTTCGCACTTGTGTTGGTGCAGGAAACCACTTTTGCACTTGTATTAGTGTGGAAAAAACACTTTTTGCACTTGTGATAGTGTTGAAAAACCACTTTTCGCACTTGTGTTAGTGTTGAAAAACCACTTTTTGCACTTGTGTTTGTGCAGGAAACCACTTTTGCATTTCTATTAGTGTGGAAAAACCACTTTTCGCACTTGGGTTAGTGTTGAAAAACCACTTTTCGCACTTGTGTTAGTGTTGAAAAACCACTTTTCACACTTGTGTTGGTGCAGTAAACCACTTTTGCACTTGTATTAGTGTGGAAAAAACACTTTTTGCACTTGTGATAGTGTTGAAAAACCACTTTTCGCACTTGTGTTAGTGTTGAAAAACCACTTTTTGCACTTGTGTTGGTGCAGGAAACCACTTTTGCACTTGTATTAGTGTGGAAAAACCACTTTTCGCACTTGTGTTAGTGTTGAAAAACCACTTTTCGCACTTGTGTTAGTGTTGAAAAACCACTTTTCGCACTTGTGTTAGTGTTGAAAAACCACTTTTCGCATTTGTGTTGGTGCAGGAAACCACTTTTGCACTTGTATTAGTGTGGAAAAAACACTTTTTGCACTTGTGATAGTGTTGAAAAACCACTTTTCGCACTTGTGGTAGTGTTGAAAAACCACTTTTCGCACTTGTGTTGGTGCAGGAAACCACTTTTGCACTTGTATTAGTGTGGAAAAAACGCTTTTTGCACTTGTATTAGTGTGGAAAAAACGCTTTTTGCACTTGTGGTAGTGTTGAAAAACCACTTTTCGCACTTGTGTTGGTGCAGGAAAACCACTTTTGCACTTGTATTAGTGTGGAAAAAACGCTTTTTGCACTTGTATTAGTGTGGAAAACCCACTTTTCGCACTTGTGTTAGTGTTGAAAAACCACTTTTCGCACTTGTGTTGATGTTGAAAAACCACTTTTCGCACTTGTGTTGGTGCAGGAAACCACTTTTGCACTTGTATTAGTGTGGAAAAAACACTTTTTGCACTTGTGATAGTGTTGAAAAACCACTTTTCGCACTTGTGTTGGTGTTGAAAAACCACTTTTCGCACTTGTGTTGGTGCAGGAAACCACTTTTGCACTTGTATTAGTGTGGAAAAACCACTTTTCGCACTTGTGTTAGTGTTGAAAAACCACTTTTTACACTTGTGTTAGTGTTGAAAAACCACTTTTCGCACTTGTGTTAGTGTTGAAAAACCACTTTTCGCACTTGTATTAGTGTGGAAAAAACACTTTTTGCACTTGTGATAGTGTTGAAAAACCACTTTTCGCACTTGTGTTAGTGTTGAAAAACCACTTTTCGCACTTGTGTTGGTGAAGGAAACCACTTTTGCACTTGTATTAGTGTGGAAAAACCACTTTTCGCACTTGTGTTAGTGTTGAAAAACCACTTTTCGCACTTGTATTAGTGTTGAAAAACCACTTTTCGCACTTGTGTTGGTGCAGGAAACCACTTTTGCACTTGTATTAGTGTGGAAAAAACACTTTTTGCACTTGTGATAGTGTTGAAAAACCACTTTTCGCACTTGTGTTAGTGTTGAAAAACCACTTTTTGCACTTGTGTTGGTGCAGGAAACCACTTTTGCACTTGTATTAGTGTGGAAAACCACTTTTCGCACTTGTGTTAGTGTTGAAAAACCACTTTTCGCACTTGTGTTAGTGTTGAAAAACCACTTTTTGCACTTGTGTTAGTGTTGAAAAACCACTTTTCGCACTTGTGTTGGTGCAGGAAACCACTTTTGCACTTGTATTAGTGTGGAAAAAACACTTTTTGCACTTGTGATAGTGTTGAAAAACCACTTTTCGCACTTGTGTTAGTGTTGAAAAACCACTTTTTGCACTTGTGTTTATGCAGGAAACCACTTTTGCATTTCTATTAGTGTGGAAAAACCACTTTTCGCACTTGGGTTAGTGTTGAAAAACCACTTTTCGCACTTGTGTTAGTGTTGAAAAACCACTTTTCACACTTGTGTTAGTGTTGAAAAACCACTTTTCGCACTTGTGTTAGTGTTGAAAAACCACTTTTCGCACTTGTGTTGGTGCAGGAAACCACTTTTGCACTTGTATTAGTGTGGAAAAAACACTTTTTGCATTTGTGATAGTGTTGAAAAACCACTTTTCGCACTTGTGTTAGTGTTGAAAAACCACTTTTCGCACTTGTGTTGGTGCAGGAAACCACTTTTGCACTTGTATTAGTGTGGAAAAACCACTTTTCGCACTTGTGTTAGTGTTGAAAAACCACTTTTCGCACTTGTGTTAGTGTTGAAAAACCACTTTTCGCACTTGTGTTAGTGTTGAAAAACCACTTTTCGCATTTGTGTTGGTGCAGGAAACCACTTTTGCACTTGTATTAGTGTGGAAAAAACACTTTTTGCACTTGTGATAGTGTTGAAAAACCACTTTTCGCACTTGTGGTAGTGTTGAAAAACCACTTTTCGCACTTGTGTTGGTGCAGGAAACCACTTTTGCACTTGTATTAGTGTGGAAAAAACGCTTTTTGCACTTGTATTAGTGTGGAAAAAACGCTTTTTGCACTTGTGGTAGTGTTGAAAAACCACTTTTCGCACTTGTGTTGGTGCAGGAAAACCACTTTTGCACTTGTATTAGTGTGGAAAAAACGCTTTTTGCACTTGTATTAGTGTGGAAAACCCACTTTTCGCACTTGTGTTAGTGTTGAAAAACCACTTTTCGCACTTGTGTTGATGTTGAAAAACCACTTTTCGCACTTGTGTTGGTGCAGGAAACCACTTTTGCACTTGTATTAGTGTGGAAAAAACACTTTTTGCACTTGTGATAGTGTTGAAAAACCACTTTTCGCACTTGTGTTGGTGTTGAAAAACCACTTTTCGCACTTGTGTTGGTGCAGGAAACCACTTTTGCACTTGTATTAGTGTGGAAAAACCACTTTTCGCACTTGTGTTAGTGTTGAAAAACCACTTTTTACACTTGTGTTAGTGTTGAAAAACCACTTTTCGCACTTGTGTTAGTGTTGAAAAACCACTTTTCGCACTTGTATTAGTGTGGAAAAAACACTTTTTGCACTTGTGATAGTGTTGAAAAACCACTTTTCGCACTTGTGTTAGTGTTGAAAAACCACTTTTCGCACTTGTGTTGGTGAAGGAAACCACTTTTGCACTTCTATTAGTGTGGAAAAAACACTTTTTGCACTTGTGATAGTGTTGAAAAACCACTTTTCGCACTTGTGTTAGTGTTGAAAAACCACTTTTCGCACTTGTGTTGGTGAAGGAAACCACTTTTGCACTTGTATTAGTGTGGAAAAACCACTTTTCGCACTTGTGTTAGTGTTGAAAAACCACTTTTCGCACTTGTATTAGTGTTGAAAAACCACTTTTCGCACTTGTGTTGGTGCAGGAAACCACTTTTGCACTTGTATTAGTGTGGAAAAAACACTTTTTGCACTTGTGATAGTGTTGAAAAACCACTTTTCGCACTTGTGTTAGTGTTGAAAAACCACTTTTTGCACTTGTGTTGGTGCAGGAAACCACTTTTGCACTTGTATTAGTGTGGAAAACCACTTTTCGCACTTGTGTTAGTGTTGAAAAACCACTTTTCGCACTTGTGTTAGTGTTGAAAAACCACTTTTTGCACTTGTGTTAGTGTTGAAAAACCACTTTTCGCACTTGTGTTGGTGCAGGAAACCACTTTTGCACTTGTATTAGTGTGGAAAAAACACTTTTTGCACTTGTGATAGTGTTGAAAAACCACTTTTCGCACTTGTGTTAGTGTTGAAAAACCACTTTTTGCACTTGTGTTTGTGCAGGAAACCACTTTTGCATTTCTATTAGTGTGGAAAAACCACTTTTCGCACTTGGGTTAGTGTTGAAAAACCACTTTTCGCACTTGTGTTAGTGTTGAAAAACCACTTTTCACACTTGTGTTAGTGTTGAAAAACCACTTTTCGCACTTGTGTTAGTGTTGAAAAACCACTTTTCGCACTTGTGTTGGTGCAGGAAACCACTTTTGCACTTGTATTAGTGTGGAAAAAACACTTTTTGCATTTGTGATAGTGTTGAAAAACCACTTTTCGCACTTGTGGTAGTGTTGAAAAACCACTTTTCGCACTTGTGTTGGTGCAGGAAACCACTTTTGCACTTGTATTAGTGTGGAAAAAACGCTTTTTGCACTTGTATTAGTGTGGAAAAAACGCTTTTTGCACTTGTGGTAGTGTTGAAAAACCACTTTTCGCACTTGTGTTGGTGCAGGAAAACCACTTTTGCACTTGTATTAGTGTGGAAAAAACGCTTTTTGCACTTGTATTAGTGTGGAAAACCCACTTTTCGCACTTGTGTTAGTGTTGAAAAACCACTTTTCGCACTTGTGTTAGTGTTGAAAAACCACTTTTCACACTTGTGTTGGTGCAGGAAACCACTTTTGCACTTGTATTAGTGTGGAAAAAACCCTTTTTGCACTTGTGATAGTGTTGAAAAACCACTTTTCGCACTTGTGTTGGTGTTGAAAAACCACTTTTCGCACTTGTGTTGGTGCAGGAAACCACTTTTGCACTTGTATTAGTGTGGAAAAACCACTTTTCGCACTTGTGTTAGTGTTGAAAAACCACTTTTTACACTTGTGTTAGTGTTGAAAAACCACTTTTCGCACTTGTGTTAGTGTTGAAAAACCACTTTTCGCAGTTGTGTTGGTGCAGGAAACCACTTTTGCACTTGTATTAGTGTGGAAAAAACACTTTTTGCACTTGTGATAGTGTTGAAAAACCACTTTTAACACTTGTGTTAGTGTTGAAAAACCACTTTTCGCACTTGTGTAAGTGTTGAAAAACCACTTTTCGCACTTGTGTTGGTGCAGGAAACCACTTTTGCACTTGTATTAGTGTGGAAAAACCACTTTCCGCACTTGTGTTAGTGTTGAAAAACCACTTTTCGCACTTGTGTTAGTGTTGAAAAACCACTTTTCGCACTTGTGTTAGTGTTGAAAAACCACTTTTCGCACTTGTGTTGGTGCAGGAAACCACTTTTGCACTTGTATTAGTGTGGAAAAAACACTTTTTGCACTTGTGATAGTGTTGAAAAACCACTTTTCGCACTTGTGTTAGTGTTGAAAAACCACTTTTCGCACTTGTGTTGGTGCAGGAAACCACTTTTGCACTTGTATTAGTGTGGAAAAACCACTTTTCGCACTTGTGTTAGTGTTGAAAAACCACTTTTCACACTTGTGTTAGTGTTGAAAAACCACTTTTCACACTTGTGTTAGTGTTGAAAAACCACTTTTCGCACTTGTGTTGGTGCAGGAAACCACTTTTGCACTTCTATTAGTGTGGAAAAAACACTTTTTGCACTTGTGATAGTGTTGAAAAACCCCTTTTCGCACTTGTGTTCGTGTTGAAAAACCACTTTTCGCACTTGTGTTGGTGCAGGAAACCACTTTTGCACTTGTATTAGTGTGGAAGAAACGCTTTTTGCACTTGTGATAGTGTTGAAAAACCACTTTTCGCACTTGTGGTAGTGTTGAAAAACCACTTTTCGCACTTGTGTTGGTGCAGGAAACCACTTTTGCACTTGTATTAGTGTGGAAAAAACGCTTTTTGCACTTGTATTAGTGTGGAAAAAACGCTTTTTGCACTTGTGGTAGTGTTGAAAAACCACTTTTCGCACTTGTGTTGGTGCAGGAAAACCACTTTTGCACTTGTATTAGTGTGGAAAAAACGCTTTTTGCACTTGTATTAGTGTGGAAAACCCACCTTTCGCACTTGTGTTAGTGTTGAAAAACCACTTTTCGCACTTGTGTTCATGTTGAAAAACCACTTTTCGCACTTGTGTTGGTGCAGGAAACCACTTTTGCACTTGTATTAGTGTGGAAAAAAACACTTTTTGCACTTGTGATAGTGTTGAAAAACCACTTTTCGCACTTGTGTTGGTGTTGAAAAACCACTTTTCGCACTTGTGTTGGTGCAGGAAACCACTTTTGCACTTGTATTAGTGTGGAAAAACCACTTTTCGCACTTGTGTTAGTGTTGAAAAACCACTTTTTACACTTGTGTTAGTGTTGAAAAACCACTTTTCGCACTTGTTTTAGTGTTGAAAACCACTTTTCGCACTTGTATTAGTGTGGAAAAAACACTTTTTGCACTTGTGATAGTGTTGAAAAACCACTTTTCGCACTTGTGTTAGTGTTGAAAAACCACTTTTCGCACTTGTGTTGGTGAAGGAAACCACTTTTGCACTTGTATTAGTGTGGAAAAACCACTTTTCGCACTTGTGTTAGTGTTGAAAAACCACTTTTCGCACTTGTATTAGTGTTGAAAAACCACTTTTCGCACTTGTGTTGGTGCAGGAAACCACTTTTGCACTTGTATTAGTGTGGAAAAAACACTTTTTGCACTTGTGATAGTGTTGAAAAACCACTTTTCGCACTTGTGTTAGTGTTGAAAAACCACTTTTTGCACTTGTGTTGGTGCAGGAAACCACTTTTGCACTTGTATTAGTGTGGAAAAACCACTTTTCGCACTTGTGTTAGTGTTGAAAAACCACTTTTCGCACTTGTGTTAGTGTTGAAAAACCACTTTTCGCACTTGTGTTAGTGTTGAAAAACCACTTTTCGCACTTGTGTTGGTGCAGGAAACCACTTTTGCACTTGTATTAGTGTGGAAAAAACACTTTTTGCACTTGTGATAGTGTTGAAAAACCACTTTTCGCACTTGTGGTAGTGTTGAAAAACCACTTTTCGCACTTGTGTTGGTGCAGGAAACCACTTTTGCACTTGTATTAGTGTGGAAAAAAACGCTTTTTGCACTTGTATTAGTGTGGAAAAAACGCTTTTTGCACTTGTGATAGTGTTGAAAAACCACTTTTCGCACTTGTGTTAGTGTTGAAAAACCACTTTTTGCACTTGTGTTGGTGCAGGAAACCACTTTTGCACTTGTATTAGTGTGGAAAAACCACTTTCCGCACTTGTGTTAGTGTTGAAAAACCACTTTTCGCACTTGTGTTAGTGTTGAAAAACCACTTTTCGCACTTGTGTTAGTGTTGAAAACCCACTTTTCGCACTTGTGTTGGTGCAGGAAACCACTTTTGCACTTGTATTAGTGTGGAAAAAAACACTTTTTGCACTTGTGATAGTGTTGAAAAACCACTTTTCGCACTTGTGTTAGTGTTGAAAAACCACTTTTCGCACTTGTGTTGGTGCAGGAAACCACTTTTGCACTTGTATTAGTGTGGAAAAACCACTTTCCGCACTTGTGTTAGTGTTGAAAAACCACTTTTCGCACTTGTGTTAGTGTTGAAAAACCACTTTTTGCACTTGTGTTAGTGTTGAAAAACCACTTTTCGCACTTGTGTTGGTGCAGGAAACCACTTTTGCACTTGTATTAGTGTGGAAAAAACACTTTTTGCACTTGTGATAGTGTTGAAAAACCACTTTTCGCACTTGTGTTAGTGTTGAAAAACCACTTTTCGCACTTGTGTTGGTGCAGGAAACCACTTTTGCACTTGTATTAGTGGTGAAAAACCACTTTTCGCACTTGTGTTAGTGTTGAAAAACCACTTTTCACACTTGTGTTAGTGTTGAAAAACCACTTTTCGCACTTGTGTTAGTGTTGAAAAACCACTTTTCGCACTTGTGTTGGTGCAGGAAACCACTTTTGCACTTCTATTAGTGTGGAAAAAACACTTTTTGCACTTGTGATAGTGTTGAAAAACCACTTTTCGCACTTGTGTTAGTGTTGAAAAACCACTTTTCGCACTTGTGTTGGTGCAGGAACCACTTTTCGCACTTGTGTTGGTGCAGGAAACCACTTTTGCACTTGTATTAGTGTGGAAAAACCACTTTTCGCACTTGTGTTAGTGTTGAAAAACGACTTTTCGCACTTGTGTTAGTGTTGAAAAACCACTTTTCGCACTTGTGTTAGTGTTGAAAAACCACTTTTCGCACTTGTGTTGGTGCAGGAAACCACTTTTGCACCTGTATTCGTGTGGAAAAAACACTTTTCGCACTTGTGATAGTGTTGAAAAACCACTTTTCGCACTTGTGGTAGTGTTGAAAAACCACTTTTCGCACTTGTGTTGGTGCAGGAAACCACTTTTGCACTTGTATTAGTGTGGAAAAAACGCTTTTTGCACTTGTATTAGTGTGGAAAAAACGCTTTTTGCACTTGTGGTAGTGTTGAAAAACCACTTTTCGCACTTGTGTTGGTGCAGGAAAACCACTTTTGCACTTGTATTAGTGTGGAAAAAACGCTTTTTGCACTTGTATTTGTGTGGAAAACCCACTTTTCGCACTCGTGTTAGTGTTGAAAAACCACTTTTCGCACTTGTGTTCGTGTTGAAAAACCACTTTTCGCACTTGTGTTGGTGCAGGAAACCACTTTTGCACTTGTATTAGTGTGGAAAAAACACTTTTTGCACTTGTGATAGTGTTGAAAAACCACTTTTCGCACTTGTGTTGGTGTTGAAAAACCACTTTTCGCACTTGTGTTGGTGCAGGAAACCACTTTTGCACTTGTATTAGTGTGGAAAAACCACTTTTCGCACTTGTGTTAGTGTTGAAAAACCACTTTTTACACTTGTGTTAGTGTTGAAAAACCACTTTTCGCACTTGTGTTAGTGTTGAAAAACCACTTTTCGCACTTGTGTTGGTGCAGGAAACCACTTTTGCACTTGTATTAGTGTGGAAAAAACACTTTTTGCACTTGTGATAGTGTTGAAAAACCACTTTTCGCACTTGTGTTAGTGTTGAAAAACCACTTTTCGCACTTGTGTTGGTGAAGGAAACCACTTTTGCACTTGTATTAGTGTGGAAAAACCACTTTTCGCACTTGTGTTAGTGTTGAAAAACCACTTTTCGCACTTGTATTAGTGTTGAAAAACCACTTTTCGCACTTGTGTTGGTGCAGGAAACCACTTTTGCACTTGTATTAGTGTGGAAAAAAACACT
Source organism: Myxine glutinosa (assembly GCF_964187855.1). NCBI lineage: Eukaryota > Metazoa > Chordata > Myxini > Myxiniformes > Myxinidae > Myxine > Myxine glutinosa. The sequence goes on from NW_027619223.1 coordinate 37,261, forward strand.
TTTTGCACTTGTGATAGTGTTGAAAAACCACTTTTCGCACTTGTGTTAGTGTTGAAAAACCACTTTTCGCACTTGTGTTGGTGTAGGAAACCACTTTTGCACTTGTATTAGTGTGGAAAAACCACTTTTCGCACTTGTGTTAGTGTTGAAAAACCACTTTTCACACTTGTGTTAGTGTTGAAAAACCACTTTTCGCACTTGTGTTAGTGTTGAAAAACCACTTTTCGCACTTGTGTTGGTGCAGGAAACCACTTTTGCACTTCTATTAGTGTGGAAAAAACACTTTTTGCACTTGTGATAGTGTTGAAAAACCACTTTTCGCACTTGTGTTAGTGTTGAAAAACCACTTTTCGCACTTGTGTTGGTGCAGGAAACCACTTTTGCACTTGTATTAGTGTGGAAAAACAACTTTTCGCACTTGTGTTAGTGTTGAAAAACCACTTTTCGCACTTGTATTAGTGTTGAAAAACCACTTTTCGCACTTGTGTTGGTGCAGGAAACCACTTTTGCACTTGTATTCGTGTGGAAATAACACTTTTTGCACTTGTGATAGTGTTGAAAAACCACTTTTCGCACTTGTGTTAGTGTTGAAAAACCACTTTTCGCACTTGTGTTGGTGCAGGAAACCACTTTTGCACTTCTATTAGTGTGGAAAAAACACTTTTTGCACTTGTGATAGTGTTGAAAAACCACTTTTCGCACTTGTGTTAGTGTTGAAAAACCACTTTTCGCACTTGCGTTGGTGCAGGAAACCACTTTTGCATTTGTGTTAGTGTGGAAAAACAACTTTTCGCACTTGTGTTAGTGTTGAAAAACCACTTTTCGCACTTGTATTAGTGTTGAAAAACCACTTTTCGCACTTGTGTTGGTGCAGGAAACCACTTTTGCACTTGTATTCGTGTGGAAATAACACTTTTTGCACTTGTGATAGTGTTGAAAAACCAATTTTTGCACTTGTGATAGTGTTGAAAAACCACTTTTCGCACTTGTGGTAGTGTTGAAAAACCACTTTTCGCACTTGTGTTGGTGCAGGAAACCACTTTTGCACTTGTATTAGTGTGGAAAAAACGCTTTTTGCACTTGTATTAGTGTGGAAAAAACGCTTTTTGCACTTGTGGTAGTGTTGAAAAACCACTTTTCGCAATTGTGTTGGTGCAGGAAAACCACTTTTGCACTTGTATTAGTGTGGAAAAAACGCTTTTTGCACTTGTATTAGTGTGGAAAACCCACTTTTCGCACTTGTGTTAGTGTTGAAAAACCACTTTTCGCACTTGTGTTCGTGTAGAAAAACCACTTTTCACACTTGTGTTGGTGCAGGAAACCACTTTTGCACTTGTATTAGTGTGGAAAAAACACTTTTTGCACTTGTGATAGTGTTGAAAAACCACTTTTCGCACTTGTGTTGGTGTTGAAAAACTACTTTTCGCACTTGTGTTGGTGCAGGAAACCACTTTTGCACTTGTATTAGTGTGGAAAAACCACTTTTCTTACTTGTGTTAGTGTTGAAAAACCACTTTTTACACTTGTATTAGTGTTGAAAAACCACTTTTCGCACTTGTGTTGGTGCAGGAAACCACTTTTGCACTTGTATTAGTGTGGAAAAAACACTTTTTGCACTTGTGATAGTGTTGAAAAACCACTTTTCGCACTTGTGTTAGTGTTGAAAAACCACTTTTCGCACTTGTGTTAGTGTTGAAAAAACACTTTTCGCACTTGTGTTGGTGCAGGAAACCACTTTTGCACTTGTATTAGTGTGGAAAAACCACTTTCCGCACTTGTGTTAGTGTTGAAAAACCACTTTTCGCACTTGTGTTAGTGTTGAAAAACCACTTTTCGCACTTGTGTTAGTGTTGAAAAACCACTTTTCGCACTTGTGTTGGTGCAGGAAACCACTTTTGCACTTGTATTAGTGTGGAAAAAACACTTTTTGCACTTGTGATAGTGTTGAAAAACCACTTTTCGCACTTGTGTTAGTGTTGAAAAACCACTTTTCGCACTTGTGTTGGTGCAGGAAACCACTTTTGCACTTGTATTATTGTGGAAAAACCACTTTTCGCACTTGTGTTAGTGTTGAAAAACCACTTTTCACACTTGTGTTAGTGTTGAAAAACCACTTTTCGCACTTGTGTTAGTGTTGAAAAACCACTTTTCGCACTTGTGTTGGTGCAGGAAACCACTTTTGCACTTCTATTAATGTGGAAAAAACACTTTTTGCACTTGTGATAGTGTTGAAAAAACACTTTTCGCACTTGTGTTAGTGTTGAAAAACCACTTTTCGCACTTGTGTTGGTGCAGGAAACCACTTTTGCACTTGTATTAGTGTGGAAAAAACACTTTTTGCACTTCTGATAGTGTTGAAAAACCACTTTTCGCACTTGTGTTAGTGTTGAAAAACCACTTTTCGCACTTGTGTTGGTGCAGGAAACCACTTTTGCACTTGTATTAGTGTGGAAAAACCACTTTTCGCACTTGTGTTAGTGTTGAAAAACCACTTTTCGCACTTGTGTTAGTGTTGAAAAACCACTTTTCGCACTGGTGTTAGTGTTGAAAAACCACTTTTCGCACTTGTGTTGGTGCAGGAAACCACTTTTGCACTTGTATTAGTGTGGAAAAAACGCTTTTTGCACTTGTGATAGTGTTGAAAAACCACTTTTCGCACTTGTGTTAGTGATGAAAAACCACTTTTCGCACTTGTGTTGGTGCAGGAAACCACTTTTGCACTTGTATTAGTGTGGAAAAAACGCTTTTTGCACTTGTGATAGTGTTGAAAAACCACTTTTTGCACTTGTGGTAGTGTTGAAAAACCACTTTTCGCACTTGTGTTGGTGCAGGAAACCACTTTTGCACTTGTATTAGTGTGGAAAAAACGCTTTTTGCACTTGTGGTAGTGTTGAAAAACCACTTTTCGCACTTGTGTTGGTGCAGGAAAACCACTTTTGCACTTGTATTAGTGTGGAAAAACCACTTTTCGCACTTGTGTTGGTGCAGGAAACCACTTTTGCACTTGTATTAGTGTGGAAAAAACGCTTTTTGCACTTGTATTAGTGTGGAAAACCCACTTTTCGCACTTGTGTTAGTGTTGAAAAACCACTTTTCGCACTTGTGTTCGTGTTGAAAAACCACTTTTCGCACTTGTGTTGGTGCAGGAAACCACTTTTGCACTTGTATTAGTGTGGAAAAAACACTTTTTGCACTTGTGATAGTGTTGAAAAACCACTTTTCGCACTTGTGTTGGTGTTGAAAAACCACTTTTCGCACTTGTGTTGGTGCAGGAAACCACTTTTGCACTTGTATTAGTGTGAAAAAACCACTTTTCGCACTTGCGTTAGTGTTGAAAAACCACTTTTACACTTGTGTTAGTGTTGAAAAACCACTTTTCGCACTTGTGTTAGTGTTGAAAAACCACTTTTCGCACTTGTGTTGGTGCAGGAAACCACTTTTGCACTTGTATTAGTGTGGAAAAAACACTTTTTGCACTTGTGATAGTGTTGAAAAACCACTTTTCGCACTTGTGTTAGTGTTGAAAAACCACTTTTCGCACTTGTGTTGGTGAAGGAAACCACTTTTGCACTTGTATTAGTGTGGAAAAACCACTTTTCGCACTTGTGTTAGTGTTGAAAAACCACTTTTCGCACTTGTATTAGTGTTGAAAAACCACTTTTCGCACTTGTGTTGGTGCAGGAAACCACTTTTGCACTTGTATTAGTGTGGAAAAACACTTTTTGCACTTGTGATAGTGTTGGAAAACCACTTTTCGCACTTGTGTTAGTGTTGAAAAACCACTTTTCGCACTTGTGTTGGTGCAGGAAACCACTTTTGCACTTGTATTAGTGTGGAAAAAAACACTTTTTGCACTTGTGATAGTGTTGAAAAACCACTCTTCGCACTTTGTGGTAGTGTTGAAAAACCACTTTTCGCACTTGTGTTGGTGCAGGAAACCACTTTTGCACTTGTATTAGTGTGGAAAAAACACTTTTTGCACTTGTGATAGTGTTGAAAAACCACTTTTCGCACTTGTGTTAGTGTTGAAAAACCACTTTTCGCACTTGTGTTGGTGTAGGAAACCACTTTTGCACTTGTATTAGTGTGGAAAAACCACTTTTCACACTTGTGTTAGTGTTGAAAAACCACTTTTTACACTTGTGTTAGTGTTGAAAAACCACTTTTCGCACTTGTGTTAGTGTTGAAAAACCACTTTTCGCACTTGTGTTGGTGCAGGAAACCACTTTTGCACTTCTATTAGTGTGGAAAAAACACTTTTTGCACTTGTGATAGTGTTGAAAAACCACTTTTCGCACTTGTGTTAGTGTTGAAAAACCACTTTTCGCACTTGTGTTGGTGCAGGAAACCACTTTTGCACTTGTATTAGTGTGGAAAAACCACTTTTCGCACTTGTGTTAGTGTTGAAAAACCACTTTTTGCACTTGTATTAGTGTTGAAAAACCACTTTTCGCACTTGTGTTGGTGCAGGAAACCACTTTTGCACTTGTATTCGTGTGGAAATAACACTTTTTGCACTTGTGATAGTGTTGAAAAACCACTTTTCGCACTTGTGTTAGTGTTGAAAAACCACTTTTCGCACTTGTGTTGGTGCAGGAAACCACTTTTGCACTTGTATTAGTGTGGAAAAACCACTTTTCGCACTTGTGTTAGTGTTGAAAAACCACTTTTCGCACTTGTGTTAGTGTTGAAAAACCACTTTTCGCACTTGTGTTAGTGTTGAAAAACCACTTTTCGCACTTGTGTTGGTGCAGGAAACCACTTTTGCACCTGTATTCGTGTGGAAAAAACACTTTTCGCACTTGTGATAGTGTTGAAAAACCACTTTTCGCACTTGTGGTAGTGTTGAAAAACCACTTTTCGCACTTGTGTTGGTGCAGGAAACCACTTTTGCACTTGTATTAGTGTGGAAAAAACGCTTTTTGCACTTGTATTAGTGTGGAAAAAACGCTTTTTGCACTTGTGGTAGTGTTGAAAAACCACTTTTCGCACTTGTGTTGGTGCAGGAAAACCACTTTTGCACTTGTATTAGTGTGGAAAAAACGCTTTTTGCACTTGTATTTGTGTGGAAAACCCACTTTTCGCACTTGTGTTAGTGTTGAAAAACCACTTTTCGCACTTGTGTTCGTGTTGAAAAACCACTTTTCGCACTTGTGTTGGTGCAGGAAACCACTTTTGCACTTGTATTAGTGTGGAAAAAACACTTTTTGCACTTGTGATAGTGTTGAAAAACCACTTTTCGCACTTGTGTTGGTGTTGAAAAACCACTTTTCGCACTTGTGTTGGTGCAGGAAACCACTTTTGCACTTGTATTAGTGTGGAAAAACCACTTTTCGCACTTGTGTTAGTGTTGAAAAACCACTTTTTACACTTGTGTTAGTGTTGAAAAACCACTTTTCGCACTTGTGTTAGTGTTGAAAAACCACTTTTCGCACTTGTGTTGGTGCAGGAAACCACTTTTGCACTTGTATTAGTGTGGAAAAAACACTTTTTGCACTTGTGATAGTGTTGAAAAACCACTTTTCGCACTTGTGGTAGTGTTGAAAAACCACTTTTCGCACTTGTGTTGGTGCAGGAAACCACTTTTGCACTTGTATTAGTGTGGAAAAAACGCTTTTTGCACTTGTATTAGTGTGGAAAAAACGCTTTTTGCACTTGTGGTAGTGTTGAAAAACCACTTTTCGCACTTGTGTTGGTGCAGGAAAACCACTTTTGCACTTGTATTAGTGTGGAAAAACCACTTTTCGCACTTGTGTTGGTGCAGGAAACCACTTTTGCACTTGTATTAGTGTGGAAAAAACGCTTTTTGCACTTGTATTAGTGTGGAAAACCCACTTTTCGCACTTGTGTTAGTGTTGAAAAACCACTTTTCGCACTTGTGTTCGTGTTGAAAAACCACTTTTCGCACTTGTGTTGATGCAGGAAACCACTTTTGCACTTGTATTAGTGTGGAAAAAACACTTTTTGCACTTGTGATAGTGTTGAAAAACCACTTTTTGCACTTGTGTTGGTGTTGAAAAACCACTTTTCGCACTTGTGTTGGTGCAGGAAACCACTTTTGCACTTGTATTAGTGTGAAAAAACCACTTTTCGCACTTGCGTTAGTGTTGAAAAACCACTTTTTACACTTGTGTTAGTGTTGAAAAACCACTTTTCGCACTTGTGTTAGTGTTGAAAAACCACTTTTCGCACTTGTGTTGGTGCAGGAAACCACTTTTGCACTTGTATTAGTGTGGAAAAAACACTTTTTGCACTTGTGATAGTGTTGAAAAACCACTTTTCGCACTTGTGTTAGTGTTGAAAAACCACTTTTCGCACTTGTGTTGGTGAAGGAAACCACTTTTGCACTTGTATTAGTGTGGAAAAACCACTTTTCGCACTTGTGTTAGTGTTGAAAAACCACTTTTCGCACTTGTATTAGTGTTGAAAAACCACTTTTCGCACTTGTGTTGGTGCAGGAAACCACTTTTGCACTTGTATTAGTGTGGAAAAACACTTTTTGCACTTGTGATAGTGTTGGAAAACCACTTTTCGCACTTGTGTTAGTGTTGAAAAACCACTTTTCGCACTTGTGTTGGTGCAGGAAACCACTTTTGCACTTGTATTAGTGTGGAAAAAACACTTTTTGCACTTGTGATAGTGTTGAAAAACCACTCTTCGCACTTGTGGTAGTGTTGAAAAACCACTTTTCGCACTTGTGTTGGTGCAGGAAACCACTTTTGCACTTGTATTAGTGTGGAAAAAACACTTTTTGCACTTGTGATAGTGTTGAAAAACCACTTTTCGCACTTGTGTTAGTGTTGAAAAACCACTTTTCGCACTTGTGTTGGTGTAGGAAACCACTTTTGCACTTGTATTAGTGTGGAAAAACCACTTTTCGCACTTGTGTTAGTGTTGAAAAACCACTTTTCACACTTTTGTTAGTGTTGAAAAACCACTTTTCGCACTTGTGTTAGTGTTGAAAAACCACTTTTCGCACTTGTGTTGGTGCAGGAAACCACTTTTGCACTTCTATTAGTGTGGAAAAAACACTTTTTGCACTTGTGATAGTGTTGAAAAACCACTTTTCGCACTTGTGTTAGTGTTGAAAAACCACTTTTCGCACTTGTGTTGGTGCAGGAAACCACTTTTGCACTTGTATTAGTGTGGAAAAACCACTTTTCGCACTTGTGTTAGTGTTGTAAAACCACTTTTTGCACTTGTATTAGTGTTGAAAAACCACTTTTCGCACTTGTGTTGGTGCAGGAAACCACTTTTGCACTTGTATTCGTGTGGAAATAACACTTTTTGCACTTGTGATAGTGTTGAAAAACCACTTTTCGCACTTGTGTTAGTGTTGAAAAACCACTTTTCGCACTTGTGTTGGTGCAGGAAACCACTTTTGCACTTGTATTAGTGTGGAAAAACCACTTTTCGCACTTGTGTTAGTGTTGAAAAACCACTTTTCGCACTTGTGTTAGTGTTGAAAAACCACTTTTCGCACTTGTGTTAGTGTTGAAAAACCACTTTTCGCACTTGTGTTGGTGCAGGAAACCACTTTTGCACCTGTATTCGTGTGGAAAAAACACTTTTCGCACTTGTGATAGTGTTGAAAAACCACTTTTCGCACTTGTGGTAGTGTTGAAAAACCACTTTTCGCACTTGTGTTGGTGCAGGAAACCACTTTTGCACTTGTATTAGTGTGGAAAAAACGCTTTTTGCACTTGTATTAGTGTGGAAAAAACGCTTTTTGCACTTGTGGTAGTGTTGAAAAACCACTTTTCGCACTTGTGTTGGTGCAGGAAAACCACTTTTGCACTTGTATTAGTGTGGAAAAAACGCTTTTTGCACTTGTATTTGTGTGGAAAACCCACTTTTCGCACTTGTGTTAGTGTTGAAAAACCACTTTTCGCACTTGTGTTCGTGTTGAAAAACCACTTTTCGCACTTGTGTTGGTGCAGGAAACCACTTTTGCACTTGTATTAGTGTGGAAAAAACACTTTTTGCACTTGTGATAGTGTTGAAAAACCACTTTTCGCACTTGTGTTGGTGTTGAAAAACCACTTTTCGCACTTGTGTTGGTGCAGGAAACCACTTTTGCACTTGTATTAGTGTGGAAAAACCACTTTTCGCACTTGTGTTAGTGTTGAAAAACCACTTTTTACACTTGTGTTAGTGTTGAAAAACCACTTTTCGCACTTGTGTTAGTGTTGAAAAACCACTTTTCGCACTTGTGTTGGTGCAGGAAACCACTTTTGCACTTGTATTAGTGTGGAAAAAACACTTTTTGCACTTGTGATAGTGTTGAAAAACCACTTTTCGCACTTGTGTTAGTGTTGAAAAACCACTTTTCGCACTTGTGTTGGTGAAGCAAACCACTTTTGCACTTGTATTAGTGTGGAAAAACCACTTTTCGCACTTGTGTTAGTGTTGAAAAACCACTTTTCGCACTTGTATTAGTGTTGAAAAACCACTTTTCGCACTTGTGTTGGTGCAGGAAACCACTTTTGCACTTGTATTAGTGTGGAAAAAACACTTTTTGCACTTGTGATAGTGTTGAAAAACCACTTTTCGCACTTGTGTTAGTGTTGAAAAACCACTTTTCGCACTTGTGTTGGTGTAGGAAACCACTTTTGCACTTGTATTAGTGTGGAAAAACCACTTTTCGCACTTGTGTTAGTGTTGAAAAACCACTTTTCACACTTGTGTTAGTGTTGAAAAACCACTTTTCGCACTTGTGTTAGTGTTGAAAAACCACTTTTCGCACTTGTGTTGGTGCAGGAAACCACTTTTGCACTTCTATTAGTGTGGCAAAAACACTTTTTGCACTTGTGATAGTGTTGAAAAACCACTTTTCGCACTTGTGTTAGTGTTGAAAAACCACTTTTCGCACTTGTGTTGGTGCAGGAAACCACTTTTGCACTTGTATTAGTGTGGAAAAACAACTTTTCGCACTTGTGTTAGTGTTGAAAAACCACTTTTCGCACTTGTATTAGTGTTGAAAAACCACTTTTCGCACTTGTGTTGGTGCAGGAAACCACTTTTGCACTTGTATTCGTGTGGAAATAACACTTTTTGCACTTGTGATAGTGTTGAAAAACCACTTTTCGCACTTGTGTTAGTGTTGAAAAACCACTTTTCGCACTTGTGTTGGTGCAGGAAACCACTTTTGCACTTCTATTAGTGTGGAAAAAACACTTTTTGCACTTGTGATAGTGTTGAAAAACCACTTTTCGCACTTGTGTTAGTGTTGAAAAACCACTTTTCGCACTTGCGTTGGTGCAGGAAACCACTTTTGCACTTGTATTAGTGTGGAAAAACAACTTTTCGCACTTGTGTTAGTGTTGAAAAACCACTTTTCGCACTTGTATTAGTGTTGAAAAACCACTTTTCGCACTTGTGTTGGTGCAGGAAACCACTTTTGCACTTGTATTCGTGTGGAAATAACACTTTTTGCACTTGTGATAGTGTTGAAAAACCACTTTTTGCACTTGTGATAGTGTTGAAAAACCACTTTTCGCACTTGTGGTAGTGTTGAAAAACCACTTTTCGCACTTGTGTTGGTGCAGGAAACCACTTTTGCACTTGTATTAGTGTGGAAAAAACGCTTTTTGCACTTGTATTAGTGTGGAAAAAACGCTTTTTGCACTTGTGGTAGTGTTGAAAAACCACTTTTTGCACTTGTGTTGGTGCAGGAAAACCACTTTTGCACTTGTATTAGTGTGGAAAAAACGCTTTTTGCACTTGTATTAGTGTGGAAAACCCACTTTTCGCACTTGTGTTAGTGTTGAAAAACCACTTTTCGCACTTGTGTTCGTGTTGAAAAACCACTTTTCACACTTGTGTTGGTGCAGGAAACCACTTTTGCACTTGTATTAGTGTGGAAAAAACACTTTTTGCACTTGTGATAGTGTTGAAAAACCACTTTTCGCACTTGTGTTGGTGTTGAAAAACCACTTTTCGCACTTGTGTTGGTGCAGGAAACCACTTTTGCACTTGTATTAGTGTGGAAAAACCACTTTTCGCACTTGTGTTAGTGTTGAAAAACCACTTTTTACACTTGTATTAGTGTTGAAAAACCACTTTTCGCACTTGTGTTGGTGCAGGAAACCACTTTTGCACTTGTATTAGTGTGGAAAAAACACTTTTTGCACTTGTGATAGTGTTGAAAAACCACTTTTCGCACTTGTGTTAGTGTTGAAAAACCACTTTTCGCACTTGTGTTAGTGTTGAAAAAACACTTTTCGCACTTGTGTTGGTGCAGGAAACCACTTTTGCACTTGTATTAGTGTGGAAAAACCACTTTCCGCACTTGTGTTAGTGTTGAAAAACCACTTTTCGCACTTGTGTTAGTGTTGAAAAACCACTTTTCGCACTTGTGTTAGTGTTGAAAAACCACTTTTCGCACTTGTGTTGGTGCAGGAAACCACTTTTGCACTTGTATTAGTGTGGAAAAAACACTTTTTGCACTTGTGATAGTGTTGAAAAACCACTTTTCGCACTTGTGTTAGTGTTGAAAAACCACTTTTCGCACTTGTGTTGGTGCAGGAAACCACTTTTGCACTTGTATTATTGTGGAAAAACCACTTTTCGCACTTGTGTTAGTGTTGAAAAACCACTTTTCACATTTGTGTTAGTGTTGAAAAACCACTTTTCGCACTTGTGTTAGTGTTGAAAAACCACTTTTCGCACTTGTGTTGGTGCAGGAAACCACTTTTGCACTTCTATTAATGTGGAAAAAACACTTTTTGCACTTGTGATAGTGTTGAAAAACCACTTTTCGTACTTGTGTTAGTGTTGAAAAACCACTTTTCGCACTTGTGTTGGTGCAGGAAACCACTTTTGCACTTGTATTAGTGTGGAAAAAACACTTTTTGCACTGGTGATAGTGTTGAAAAACCACTTTTCGCACTTGTGTTAGTGTTGAAAAACCACTTTTCGCACTTGTGTTGGTGCAGGAAACCACTTTTGCACTTGTATTAGTGTGGAAAAACCACTTTTCGCACTTGTGTTAGTGTTGAAAAACCACTTTTCGCACTTGTGTTAGTGTTGAAAAACCACTTTTCGCACTTGTGTTAGTGTTGAAAAACCACTTTTCGCACTTGTGTTGGTGCAGGAAACCACTTTTGCACTTGTATTCGTGTGGAAAAACCACTTTTCGCACTTGTGTTAGTGTTGAAAAACCACTTTTCGCACTTGTGTTAGTGTTGAAAAACCACTTTTCGCACTTGTGTTAGTGTTGAAAAACCACTTTTCGCACTTGTGTTGGTGCAGGAAACCACTTTTGCACCTGTATTCGTGTGGAAAAAACACTTTTCGCACTTGTGATAGTGTTGAAAAACCACTTTTCGCACTTGTGGTAGTGTTGAAAAACCACTTTTCGCACTTGTGTTGGTGCAGGAAACCACTTTTGCACTTGTATTAGTGTGGAAAAAACGCTTTTTGCACTTGTATTAGTGTGGAAAAAACGCTTTTTGCACTTGTGGTAGTGTTGAAAAACCACTTTTCGCACTTGTGTTGGTGCAGGAAAACCACTTTTGCACTTGTATTAGTGTGGAAAAAACGCTTTTTGCACTTGTATTTGTGTGGAAAACCCACTTTTCGCACTCGTGTTAGTGTTGAAAAACCACTTTTCGCACTTGTGTTCGTGTTGAAAAACCACTTTTCGCACTTGTGTTGGTGCAGGAAACCACTTTTGCACTTGTATTAGTGTGGAAAAAACACTTTTTGCACTTGTGATAGTGTTGAAAAACCACTTTTCGCACTTGTGTTGGTGTTGA
>NW_027619224.1:0-32500 GCF_964187855.1 Myxine glutinosa
AGTACCGGTCTATGACCGTTGTTTGTTTGTTTGACTTGATGCACTCCTGACTCGCTGGATGGAATGTGCTGAAAACTTGAGGTTGCACTCGCGGAGTCTGCGGGGGGGGGGGGGGGGGGGGACACAGAGACACAGAGAGAGAGACAGAGCGAGAGAGAGAGACAGAGACAGAGACACAGAGAGACAGAGACAGAGACAGCGACAGACAGAGACAGCGACAGACAGAGACAGCGACAGACAGAGACACAGAGACAGAGACAGAGACAGAGACAGAGAGAGAGAGAGAGAGAGAGAGAGAGAGACAGATACAGAGAGACCGACAGAGAGACAGAGAGAGAGAGACAGAGACAGAGAGAGAGACAGAGAAGAGAGAGAGAGAGAGAGAGAGAGAGAGAGAGACAGAGACAGAGAGACAGAGAGAGACAGAGACAGAGAGAGACAGAGACAGAGAGAGACAGAGACAGAGAGAGAGACAGAGAGAGAGAGAGACAGAGAGAGAGAGAGAGAGAGAGAGACAGAGAGAGAGAGAGAGAGAGACAGAGAGAGAGACAGACAGAGACAGAGAGAGAGAGACAGAGAGAGAGGAGACGAGAGAGAGAGAGACAGAGAGAGAGAGAGAGAGAGAGAGAGAGAAGAGAGAGAGAGAGAGAGACAGAGAGAGACTGAGAGAGAGACAGAGAGAGAGACAGAGAGAGAGAGACAGAGAGAGAGACAGAGAGAGAGAGAGAGACAGAGAGAGACAGAGAGAGACAGAGAGAGACAGAGAGAGAGAGACAGAGAGAGACAGAGAGAGAGACAGAGAGAGACAGAGAGAGAGACAGAGAGAGAGGCAGAGAGAGACAGAGAGAGACAGAGAGAGACAGAGAGAGACAGAGAGAGACAGAGAGAGAGACAGAGAGAGAGACAGAGAGAGACAGAGAGAGACAGAGAGAGAGAGAGACAGAGAGAGAGAGAGAGAGAGAGAGAGAGAGAGAGATAAGGGGACGAGGGGGTAGTTTCGGCTGTAAAAAAATTCAAAGTCCTGGGGTTCAGGGTTGGGGGAAGGACCCCGATTATTTCGATATAAATAGCAAATGTAACACCACTATTGAAGAAAGGCTCCAGAGAAGGATTGGCAAACTATAGACCTCCTAGTTTGACTTCATTTGTAGGGAAGGTATTGGAGATGTTAATTAGGGACTACATGAGGAACCATTTAAATAAATAAGCTAACTAAAGACAGTCGCTATGGATTCACCAAAGGTAGATTATGTTTAACAAACTTATTAGAGTTATATGAAGCAGTTTTTGACTGGGGGGATGCGGGAAGTGCAGTGGATGGAGATGAAGTGCAGTGGATGGAGATGAAGTGCAGTGGATGGAGATGAAGTGCAGTGGATGGAGATGAAGTGCAGTGGATGGAGATGAAGTGCAGTGGATGGAGATGAAGTGCAGTGGATGGAGATGAAGTGCAGTGGATGGAGATGAAGTGCAGTGGATGGAGATGAAGTGCAGTGGATGGAGATGAAGTGCAGTGGATGGAGATTAAGTGCAGTGGATCTAGACTTTCAAAATAAATTTGATGAGATACCCCACAGGAGGTTGTTAGCTAAGGTGAGAGGCTGTGGAGTAGTTGGCCGGGTAGCTAATCGGATCAGTGATAGGAAACAGAGTGGCTGTGAGTGGGAAGACGTGGGGTACCTCGTCGATCAGCACTTGGACCATTGATGAAAAGTATGATGTACCATATTCCATCACAGAGCGTTGGTGCTGCTGAAGCAGTTTCATAGCAAGGGTTACGCTGTGTGGTTTGCAATTGCCTTCCCAGCAGTAATTATGGCAGGAATTTGGAGTTTGGCCAGGGTGCTGGCAATAGCTCACCTACTCGTCGAAAGGATATTGTAGCATTTTTAATGCCAGCAGATGGGCACACAGTTTAATGTCCATCCAAGGGAAGATTCTCTGGTGTTGGCTTAGCGGTTAGGGTGCCGGCTTGGGATCCTAGGATCCTGGGTTCGAATCCCAGTCAATCGCTGAATTAATGTCAGGGGGGTTCCCTCAACCTGTCATCCTTCCGAGGTCGGCAAATTGAGTACCAGGTCACTGGTAATTCCCTGTGTGTGTCGCAAGAGGCGACTAACAGGGTTGGCGGCAGGAAGGGCATCCGGCCATAAAACATTGCTTCAAAAAGGGGACCACGGTGCCCGAAAAAGGCCAACCCCCGCTCTGCGGGGGGGAAATGGCCTCTAAAGGTGGTTCTTTCTTTCTTTCTTCAAGGGAAGACACATGTGAAACACCAAAAGGACAGTTTATAACTGAGTCAAGATTCAAACCAAGGCTAGATAGCTTAGAGGTGAGTGCGCGTACCTCTGAGATATCCTACTTAGCCCTACTGCAACCATTATTATTCATAATTCCCATTAATGATTTAGAAAATTGAGGTTAGGATTAGGCTTTCCAAATTTGCAGATGACACAAACCTTGGAGGTATGGTAGATAGCAGAAAAGGAAGTGGTCAGATTCAGGAGAGTCTGAATACTTTAATATATTGGGCAAAGATTGGTATATGCAGTTCAACATAAAAAATGTAAGGTGCTGTAGATGGGTACGAATAGGTACAGGTACAGTATTATGTAATGCATGGGGCAATCTTGGAGCATGTCACACAGGAGAAGGATCTGGAGGTGGCAATAGATACGGGAGTTAAGTAGACAGGACAATGTCGGGCAGCTATAGATAAAGCTAACAGGGTTTCAGGTTGTATTTGTGGTGGGATAAAAATATAAACAAGAAGACGTCATGCGGAGCACGATACTTGCAAAATCCACCCTCCACCCCCAAGAAAAAAAAATTCCATTGATACAGCAAATTGTCCATTTCATCGAGATTAAAATTGGCTAACTTAATTAAAGCTCGGGTCAATAGGAAGAAAAGTGACGATTTTTCAGACGAAAAATGAAAATTTTGGAAGGTTCACCTTGAGTTGACCTTTGACCTTTTGACCTCAAAAATAGTTAGTTCCCCTATTTAGTGACTCAATGTGCAAATGCTGTTCAATTTTCAAGTCAATAGGATGAAAATTGAGGATTTTAAAAACTTGGCCTATGTTGAGCTTCTGGCCTGTGTTGACCTCAAAAATAGTTGGTGGTTGAATTCAGTGACCATTATATGTAAATCCTCTTAGAATGTCGTCAATCAAATGAAAATTGGTGATTTTAGAAATTATGCCTATGTTGACCTTTTGGCCGATGTTGACCTCAAAAATACTTGGTGGTTGAATTCAGTGACCAGATATGCAAGTCCTCTTCAAATTTCAAGTCAATTGGATGAAAATTGAGGATTTTAGAAATTTGGCAAAGTTCGTGACCTTTGACCTATGTTGACCTTTTGACCTTTTGACCCCAAAAACAATAGGATTCTCAATTGGGACGACCTATACAACTTGGTGAAGTTTCGTGACGATCGGTTTAGAATTGTGACCTGTAGGCCGGTGACAAAAAAAACAGACAAACAGACAGAACCACAAACGCAACCGACCAATATACTTGAAAAATCTTCGATTTTGCAAGTAATAAAAGGAGGTAGTTTAAACGCTTTTGGAATTTCGTGAGGCCTCGTCTAATATTATATTATGTGCAGTTTTGGTCATCACATCTCAGGAAGGACATAGCTGCCATAGAGAGGGATCAATATAGGGCTACATTTATTCCGGGCCGAGCTAAAATCAGCTTTGAGGAGCGGCTGAAGGAGACAGGACTTTATCCTTTTAAAAAGGAGGCAGTTCCAAGGGGATCTGATCGATCTGTTTAAGATAATGAAGGGTATAGACAAAATATGTCTAGAATAATTATTCAGCAGAAGAGAGTGAAGGGAGACCAGGGGCCATAGCCTGAGAGTAAAGAGGAGAGTTAACGTCACTCAGAGAGTAGCTAATGCATGGAATGATCTCTCTGGAAAGATAGTGGCAGCAGAAACTGTAGATGGGTTTAACTTGGAATTAGATGGGTATTAAGTCATTAGATTAATTTATAGATAGCGGCAGCCCCCCCCCCCCCCAATTAAATTAAGTCATTAGATTGACAGACTCACTGTATCTGGTGTTGGTGTAGCGCAGGCACGATGGCACAATTGGCCTCCTGCATAAAATTTCCTTCTTCTTTAATTGTGTATAGTATAGCGCCACCAGATGGACACCGCCATCAGCATCATAAAAGTGGAGAAATTAACCCATGGGGTTCTTTCCTATTTTTTTTTTTTTTTTGAAATTCCAACTTCTTTCCTGGAAGTCCTTGCAGTGCTCATATGTTTTATAACTCTCCCACCTCCCCCCAAGTCCTCCCCCTAAAACATTTCTCCCGATGTCTCTGCTCTCAAATGTTGTGTTTGTGTCCTTCCCCCTATCTCCCCATCTTGTCTACCGCTCCCCTTATTTTTTGTGTTTTATGTGTCGGTTTGACTTTTTGTGTGATTAATGTTAGCCCTTTCACGAGCCTCGACCTTGTATACAAAAAAAAAAAAAAAAAAATTGAACAAAATAACAAACCTTTCTCAGCCAGATGCTCGAAGTTAACAGGTTCTTTAGCACTGCTCCATTCCATGCTTAAATGTTGCACTGCAAGTAACAAGGTAGAGCATTTCAGCTGTTAAGTGTGACGGCAATAGCATTATTAACACGGACGTCAATATGGAAATCCGACATTTATGAATGATGACGTGATGTGGAACAACATAGTATCTAACATATAAAGCTCATTCTAAACAGACTCACTAACTGATATTGATGTTATTATCTACCTTCCGAGCATCGTTGAAAGTTGAAATTTGGCGTGCCAACGGACATCGAAGCCAATACACCGGGAAAAATCACAGAACCGTAGGAAAGTGTCCATAAATTAAAATTTACGTAAAAAACCGTAAATGCATCCGTAAAAAAGAAAGAAATAACCTAAATCGGTATCTAGCATTTGAAAATTGTCACTTCCATAACTGTAAACTGTGAAATGAAAACCTCCATGAAAAGTTACATTAAAAAACCATGAATATGTCCTTAATTTTTTAAATTTTAAACAATGGACATCCAGCAGGAGGTCGGTGATGCTTGCCTATACTCATAAAGCTTCTACAGACTTGGCAGTTAATATGGAATATTTTTTTGTGGGGGTGAACTTACTTTTCAAGATGACTTAGAACCAAAAGCTCATTGGAATTATGTTGAAATTATTCCAGATTTTGTTAATGTGACCTTTAAAAGAAACAAACACCACATTTGACATTTCGAAGCAAATAAATTGATCCTTGAAAGTGATGTAAACTGATATCGAACTCAATTCACGGACAGCACTGTGTTAAATTTCTGTGCGTTTTACAGAAGTATCTCTTTATTTTGCACATTCACCAAAAAATTTTTTTAACAAAAACAAAAGTTAAATTACGACTGGGATTACGGACAGTAAAATTACAGTTCAGTACTTCGTGTAACCCCCACGAGCATTTAGGAGAGCACATACACGTTGAGGCATGCTGCTCACGAGATTTGCCAAGGTTTGGACAGGAATCGCTTGCCATGCAGTTACAATAGCCTGCTGCAATTCACGCACAGAGGCAGGCTGCTGGTCCAAGTTGTCGATTTGACGCGTTAATTCTGCCCACAAGTTCTCTATCGGATTCATATCCGGGGACATGGCAGGCCACTCCATATGCTCTACACCACGGTCAGCAAGAAAGTGTTGGATCATGCGAGCACGATGAGGCCGTGCATTGTCATTTTGGAAGACAAAGTTTCCTCGAAAGGCTGCACGAGCAAATGGAAGCAATGTTTCTTCCAGAATGGCCCTGTGCTTGAACTGGTTCAGGTTTCCATTCAGAACAACCAGGTCAGTTTTGCCCCCTGCATGAAAGCAGCCCAAACGGTCACCCCACCACCTCCAGCTTGGACTCTTGGCACTATACAATCTTCGTTGTAGGCTTCATGCACTTGTCTGCGCACTCGGACGCGGCCATATTGACGACAGACCAGAAATCTAGACTTGTCACTGAAGATCACGTGATTCCAGTGTCCTGGCTGCCATTGATGGTGCTCTCTGGCCCACTGCAATCGGCGCTGGTGGTGTTGTCTGGTCAGACGTGGCTTTCTCAGGGGGTGCCTGGCACGATAGCCTGCTTGAACCAGTCGTTGGTTGACTAGCCTTCTGGATACAGGCACTTTTGTCAGTGGCTGCCACTCAGCCCTAAGCCGATTAGCTGACTTGGTACGGCCATTGCGGACTAACTGGTGCAGCTGGCGATCATCCCTCCATGTGGTTCTGCGGGGACGTCCTGACCTCGGTATTGGAGTAGAGACACCCCTCTGAGCATTTCGTTTCAGGATCTTTGACACCTGACCTTGGGTGATGCCATACTGCCAAGCAATAGCACGCTGTTTCTTGCCGGAATTTCGTAAAGCCACCACTAAATGACAAACAGCATTGTCGAGTTGACGGACCATCTCCAGGGGAAGCAGCATTAACTTTTGTAGACGTGCAGCAGTTGTTTTCCACTAATACAGAACGCAACAACCCTTATATACCCAATTGTGAAGCCAATCGTCAAATGTACCTGTCCGTACATTTTGTCATGCCACCTGTGATATAATCCTGTTATTGACTTCTTGCTGCGACAGACAATCAGTGGCATGGTTCTTTTAACAAAGAAATCACCGAAGCGTAAAAGAAACTCACCAGATTGATATACCGAGTTCAGAAAGTAAACCCAAGTCAAGAAAAAATATATATTCCATATTAAATGCCAAGTCTGTATTTATTATGTACCTATGTACGGACCATGAGTCGTTATTGCTTACAATGTGTAAGCATACCCCACTAGGAATATATGTACTCTATAATAGGAATAATATTGGACAGCAGAGCCTTGAAATGAACCATTCCCACCTGCAACGTGCAAATTTTTGCAACCCCACAATGAAATGCAAAATTACATGAATTAAATTGTCAGAAGGGAAAGAGTTGCCTGAATGTCGATGTTAAATGGTTAGCGGGTGCTAAAGGATCAGGGTGCTTCCTTAATGTTGTGCCTTCCCAAGTTAAAAGTGTCATGTCATGTGTGTGTGTGTGTGCATGTATGTGCATTTTGTAAGTGGCAACACAGTGCAAACAACACTGCTGCTGCTGATTCGGCGGTGTCTTCAATTGCGTGCACCGTCCAACGTACGTAAACTTAAACTCTCTATGTGAATTGTACCGTGTAGCGCCACCCGGTGGTGGCAGAGGGTTTAACAATTGCCTTTTTTTACTTGGGCAACAATGAGGTTAATACACTCTTAGCACGTGTAATCTGTCTGCCTTCCCTTCTTCACCCCTCCCCTCAAAACGGGGGGGGGGGGGGCGGGCAAACCTCCTTTTCAACAATTGCCTTTGCTACTTCCGCCATCCACCTTGCCTGGTTTCTATCCTTCGACAATGCATCCTATCCTGACGACCTTCCACACAACACTTCTGCAATTCCCCTGAATCCCTCTCCTTGCTTCGTCCACTCCTTCTCCAAACCTTCCGCTTATTTGCTAAGTTGCCCATACCTGGTCCTCAACCTCTCCTTGTACTCTACATTGACGTTTCCCCTTCTCCCACCTAATAACCTTCCTACCCTTGCTCTTAGCCTCCCTCCTTTTCTTCATCTTCAACACAAACACCACAGGCTTGTGCTGGCTGGTAACATGCTCTCCCGCCACTGCATTACATTCCTTAACCCTCCACAGCTCTCGCTTCCATACCACCACCAAATCCAGTTCTGTTCTGTGTTGTCCGCTCCTATAGGTAATCTTGTGGTTTTCCCACTTTTGAAAGAATGAACCAGTTTTGGCCATTCCATTCCTCACCACCAGCTCCAACAGCTTTTGACCTTCTCTATTCCTTGTTCCCCAACCAAATTTGCCAACACATTCATCTTCACCCTGCTCCGCTACTCCGACATGCACGTTAAAGTCCTCTGCAATGCACAGCATCACCTCCAATTCAACCATTCCCATCATCCTCTCCAGCGAATCTCTAAATCCCTGCTTCTCTGCCCCAGGCCTTCCCGTTTGTGACCCATATATCAACATAACACACAACATTTGCCTCGATCACCACCTGTGCCATAACTATCAGTCCCTCCCTTCTTTCCACTCTGACCAACTGCTTGCTGATCTCTTCCAATACTATTATTCCAAAACAATTACTCCTTCCATCCGCACCTGCATGCAACAGCTTGTATCCTCATACCAACCTCCTCACCTTGTCTCCTTTCCATCTGGTCTCCTGCACACACAACACTTCCAACCTCCTTCTCTGCACCATCTCCACCACCTCAACCACCTCAACCCATCTCCCCCATTGATCCCATATTAAAACTACCAAGCCAAACCTCGCTTCTGAACCGCTGCCTGCCTGGCAAAGCTAATAGCATTTTGATTGGTCTGGGAAACTCAGGTCATCAATCAGCAGCGTTGCCCTGGCTAACCTGCTGAACCTCGTACCCTAGGCTGTTATCATATTCCTGTGTGCGCACACGTACACACACACCGCTCTTTCTCCATTTGCTTCCCTCCTCCCTCCTCTCCCTCAAGGCACTCAAGGTAAAGCAAAAAAGTAACATTTCAAAGTAAACACCGCAAATGTTTTTCACACTCATTCCCGCCATTCAGTTCGAACCTCGTCTCTCTCGCGCAATCCTCCCTGTTCAGAAACTATATGATCCTTAATTAATGTCTTCAACATGTTCTCCACAACTGAAGTCAAACTAACAGGTATATACAGTCACGTGAAAAAGTAAGTACACCCCATGTAAAGTTTTGACTTTTTCAACATATTTCAACATACAGCTATTTCATCTTCATTTCAACAATATTGAAAGATAAAGGTGATATAATACAACAAATATCATGAAACATTTACATTTTGTAGTCCATTGTATAATTTAAATAAACATAAATGCAAATTTCGCATGTGGAAAAAGTAAGTACACCCTGACATTTATCACTACTTCAAATACCTAAAATTAGAATCAGGTGCACCAGCTCAGGTGCAAATGATTAGAACATCGTAAGACAGGATCTCGGAGGAACCTGTCTTATTTAAACCTCAGACATTTCGTTTGGTTTGCTCTTTGTTGTTGAAGTGTGCGGCGTCACCATGCCTAGATCAAAAGAGCTCTCTGAGGCCTTCAGAAAGAAGGTTATAGATGCCTACAAGTCTGGGAAGGGATTTAAAAAGATCTCCAAACAATTTGAAATCAATCATTCGACTGTCCGGAAGATCATCTACAAGTGGAGAAGATTCCAAACAACTGCCAACTTGTTCAGGCCAGGCCGCCCCAGCAAGTTCAGCCCGAGAGCAGACTGCAAGATGCTGAAAGAAGTCTCTAAGAACCCCAGAATGTCATCACGGGACCTACAGGTAGCTCTTGAAACTGTTGATGTCAAAGTGCACGAGTCTACCATAAGAAAGAGGCTGTACAAATTTGATCTACATGGGAGGTGTGCCAGGAGGAAACCTTTGTTGTCCAGAAACAACATCAGGGCAAGACTAAAGTTTGCCAATGAACATCGAGGCAAAGACCAGCACTTCTGGTACAATGTGCTCTGGACAGATGAGTCAAAGGTAGAGCTATTTGGCCACAGTACGAGAAGACATGTTTGGCGAAAACCAAAGACAGCATTTGACCACAATAACCTGATACCAACTGTAAAGCATGGTGGTGGAAATATTATGGCTTGGGGCAGCTTTGCTGCATCAGGGCCTGGGCAGCTCACCATCATATAATCCACTATGAATTCTTCATTGTACCAGAGGGTGCTTGAGGATAATGTGAGGCCATCTGTCGGAAAGTTGAAGCTCAACCGAAGGTGGACCTTGCAACATGACAATGACCCTAAACATACCAGTAAATCCACCAAGGAATGGCTGAAAAGAAAGAAATGGAGGGTTCTGGAATGGCCAAGTCAAAGCCCAGATCTAAATCCCATCGAGATGTTGTGGGGGGGTTTGAAACGAGCTGTGCATGCAAGAAACCCCTCAAACATCGCACAGCTGAAAGAATTCTGCATGGAGGAGTGGGCAAAAATTTCTCCCAGTCGATGTCAGAGACTGGTAGACAGTTCTAAGAAACGCCTACTTGAGGTTGTTTCTGCCAAAGGGGGCAATACCACCTATTAGAGCCAAGGGTGTACTTACTTTTTCCACATGCGAAATTTGCATTTATGTTTATTTAAATTATACAATGGACTACAAAATGTAAATGTTTCATGATATTTGTTGTATTATATCACCTTTATCTATCAATATTGTTGAAATGAAGATCAAATAGCTGTATGTTGAAATATGTTGAAAAAGTCAAAACTTTACATGGGGTGTACTTACTTTTTCATGT
The DNA here is from genome assembly GCF_964187855.1 of Myxine glutinosa. Lineage (NCBI taxonomy): Eukaryota > Metazoa > Chordata > Myxini > Myxiniformes > Myxinidae > Myxine > Myxine glutinosa. The sequence continues at coordinate 10,381 of NW_027619224.1, forward strand.
GACTGTAATTCTCCAATATTTCTCTGGATCCTTTAATAAATTAACCGTGTTACATTTGCTATTCTTCAATCATCTGGTACCTGTCCTGACTCGAAAGAGCTGTTAAAGATATCCATTAACACCATGCTTATCTGTCCTGGAACTAACCGGCCCTGGAACTTTATCATTCCTTAACTTTTTTCTAAACATTTATTCACTTCCTCTACTCTCACTTGAGCCTGGTGTTGGTTTAGCGGTTAGGGTGCCGGCTTGGGATCCTGGGTTCGAATCCCGGTCGATCGCTGAATTAACGCCAGGGGGGTTGACTCAGCCTGTCATCCTTCTGAGGTCGGCAAATTGAGTACCAGCTCACTCGTAATTCCCTGTGGGTCGCAAGAGGACTAACAGGGTTGGCGGCAGGAAGGGTATCCGGCCATAAAACATTGCTTCAAAAAGGGGAGCACGGTGCCCAAAAAAGGCTAACCCCTGCTCTGCGGGGAAAATGGCCTCCAAAGCTTAGGCTACCGTACCGTCTCCGACCTTGTGGTTTTGTTTTTCTCTCAGCTATTCGTCGAATGCGCTGCAATTATTTTCGTTCTCTGTTTCGTCCCAGTCGTTCACCCCATACCTCCTTGTTTAATATCTCCACTCAAAAAAAAAAAAAACCCAAAAAAATTTTCCTTCCCAGGTCTTATTCGTTTATTTGTTGTTTTTATTTGTTCGTTCGTTCTTCGTTCGCGATCACGCGATCACGTGGTTAGAAATGTATAATCTCTCCTCTGAACAACTATTTTCTCTCATATATTATAACACCCTTTTCTTCGTTTCCTACAAAAGGATGCTTTCGTCTTGCTCACCAAATCTATTCATTCCAAAAAATATATATAATACCATCTCTTACAGTTCCTCCTTTCTACATTCCCTAAACTATCCAGAACTCCACCCCTCCTTCAGTGTCCTCAAACGTATTTTTGACTCGAAGGTCTCAAACTCATTTTGCAAAAAATGTTCGTTTCCCATGAATCGTACACTTTTCAAAATCCAATCTCACCCCTCCCCTCCAAATCCTCCCCATCACCCATCCCTTTCAAATCTCCCCCCTTGCCCCTTCCCTTCCCTCCCTCCTAAACTCCCCCCACACCCCTCCCCTCCGAGACTCTCCCTCGCTCCTCCCCTCCTAGACTCCCCTCTCACCCCTCCTCCTAAAAGCATCCTCCCTGCTTCTTCCCCCTTCCAACTTTCACCTTCATCTCCCCCAACCTTCTGCCTCGCTCTTCCCCCTCCTCAAATAACACCTCACTGTGCCTCACCCAATCTCCATCAAACCTTTTGTCCGCCCCATTCTTCCCTTTCTCCACGCTATTCTGAAATCTCTGAAATCTCTGACACACCTTCAACAGCTCTCCCTACCTCTTCCTCCTCTTCCACATCTTACCCTACCCCTCCCCCCCCCTGTTCTGGACCCGATGCTCCCCCTTCCTCTTCATTAACGGTATGGACCTCAAACATCCGGGGCCTTCGCTCAAACTTGACTGATCTCTCCATAAAGGTTGCTTCTGACAAACCAGATGTGATCTGCTTAACAGAAACTTTCCTCCTTCATGATGTCTCTGATGCCTTGGTATCTCTCCCAGGTTACTCCCTCCTCTGGTATGATAGACCTGAGCCTCGTCCTGGAGGTGGGGTTGCTATCTTTATAAAAAACTCTCTTCCTCACTCGCCCTCCACTGCCCTCTCTCCACCTCACCCCCAGGAATACCTTTGGCTACGGCTTCCCCTTCGCTCCCACCTTTTGTTCATATGTGTGTTGTACTGTCCACCAAACAGCGATGACTCCATCTACATCTCGCTGTCTGATAATATGGACCAACTTCTATCTACCCATCCCAACTCTCTCTTCCTCATATGTGGTGATTTCAATTGTCACCATGCCAGTTGGCTGGGTGTGGGTACCTCTCTCACCAGCCATGGCTCTTCAGCAAAGGACTTCTGCGACTCTCTGGGACTGACACAATCTGTCAATTTTCCGACCCGGATCTCAGTCAACGGAGCATCTTCTCTTCTGGATTTGGTTGTGACAAACTTCCCTGAAAATGTCTGCTGCTCTTCTTCTGCTCCAATCGGCTCATCTGATCATGTGCTTGTCAAAGTGGACATCTCTCTGACCATTCTCAGAGAGCCTCCTCAGCGTCGACGAGTCTGGCATTTCACTCAGGCCAACTGGCACGGTCTTCAAGCAGCCATCAATCATCTGGACTGGTCTCCCATCTCTACCGCCTCTGACATCAACTCATCCTGGGAATTCTTTCAAAGTAAATTGGTCTCTCTCATGCACAGATTTATCACATCTCGTCTTCAGTTGTCATACCCTTCCTCCCGTCCATGGTACACGGAATCTTGTGGTGAGGCTGTTGCCCTGAAACAACTTGCTTTCGTCTCCTGGAAAGCAAATCCAACGGAAGGAAATCTCTTTTCCTTTCACAAAGCCCGAAACAAGTGTGTGTCCACCCTCAGGAGAGCCAGGAAACAATATCTCACCGTTCTCAAGACCGAACTCTCTTATCTGTCTCCCTCTTCCAAATCCTGGTGGCGTCTGGTCAAATCTGTTTCTGGTGTTTGTTCCCCCTCCATCCCCTCCCTCACCTCAAATGGCTTAACGGCTGACTCCGCACGTGAAAAAGCTGAATGCCTCAACTCTGTGTTTGCCTCTAAATTTTGTGTCCCAAACCCATCCCTCTCTGTACCCACCGTACCCAGTCGTACCCAGCTGCTCCTGGACTCTGTGTCCTTTCCTCCTGACAAGGTGGAAAAGTTTCTGTCAACCCTCGACTCTGATTCTGCAACTGGTCCTGACGGCATCAGCCCACGGGTCCTAAAATCATGTTCTTCCGCTCTTTCACTCCCTCTTTCTGTTCGCTTCACCCTCTCTTTTGCTCAAGGTCATCTGCCATCTGCTTGGAAATCAGCCAACATCACCGCTTTGCACAAAAAAGGTGCAAAAACAGATCCCAGCAACTACAGACCAATCAGCCTTCTCCCAATTATCAGCAAAGTCATGGAATCCATCATTGCTTCAGATATGAAATCTTTCCTCTTCTCCAATGGCTTGATCTCGGATCATCAATTTGGTTTCAGACCTGGTCACTCTACTCTGGACATGCTGCTTCTGCTTTCTCAACAATGGATGGAGGTCCTCAACGCCAAACAGGAAATTAGAGCCGTCTCCCTTGACATTTCACGTGCCTTCGATACGGTCTGGCACCCTGCTCTGCTCACCAAACTCTCCTCCTTTGGTATCCATGGAAATCTCCACGCATGGCTGGCGGACTTCCTCTCTGGTCGTAGTCAACGTGTGGCCCTGAATGGGTTTCTCTCATCTCCTCTTCCTGTTCAGGCTGGAGTTCCCCAAGGTAGTGTTCTGGGCCCTGTGCTTTCTCTGGTCTTCATCAATGATCTCTTTGACTCTCTTGAAAATCCTCTCTATCTCTTTGCTGACGACTCTACTCTCTGTCACTCCATTCCTCATCCCTCAGATCGGCAGTCTGCAGCCTCCTCACTCTCTGCAGACTTGGACAAAATCACAGACTGGGCAAACAAATGGAACATGTCTTTCAATCCTGATAAATCTCACACTCTTACGATGTCTCTCCGAAAAGACCGCCTGGAAAACCCTCCCATCCACTTTCTGAATAATCCTCTCCAAGAAGTTCTGTCACTCAAGCTTTTGGGTCTCACTATTTGCCAGAATAATAATAATAATAATTCATTTATTTTGTATAGCGCTTTTCCAGAAGCCCAAAGGCGCTTTGACAGAGTGGAAAACATAATGCATAACAATACATGAAAACAACAATTGCAAAAAGACAAGAATCAAGAAAACAAACAGCAGCGATATACGGCATATATATAAGACAAGAATCAAAAAGACAAGACAAGAATCAATAGGGAAATATTTAAAGCAAAAGGAGGGAGAAGGAGAAGAGATAGTCAGGGGTTAAATGCTGTGGGTTGAATGTTGAATGCAGCGTTGAACAGGTGGGTCTTTAGTGATGTTTTGAATGTGGTGAGTGAGGAGGAGTCTCTGATGGTGTGAGGTAGTGAGTTCCAGAGGGTGGGAGCAGCGATGGAGAAGGCCCTGTCCCCCCAGGATCTGAATTTGGTCCGGATGGAGGGGGTCAGGAGGTTGGTACCAGCAGAGCGGAGGTTGCGGGTGGGAGTGTGTCTGGAGAGGAGGTCAGCCAGGTAGGATGGGGCCAGGTTATGGAGGGCTTTGTATGTCAAGAGGAGGATTTTGTACTGGATTCTCTGGGGGATGGGGAGCCAGTGAAGCTTGTAAAGGACGGGGGTGATGTGGTCACGGGGCCGGGAATGAGTGAGTAGACGGGCAGCGGAGTTCTGAATGTATTGGAGTTTATTGGTGATTTTTGAGGGTGAACCATAGAGGAGGCTATTGCAGTAGTCCAGACGGGAGGTGATGAAGGCGTGGATGAGGGTTTCTGCAGCCGTGGAGGAGAGGGATGAGCGGAGACGGGCAATGTTTTTCAGGTGAAAGAAGGCTGACTTTGTGATCTGTTTAGTGTATTTGTCGAAGGAAAGGGTTTGGTCAAAGATGACGCCAAGATTCCGGATGTGAGGGGAGATCAGCCATGATCTTTCCTGGGAAAACCACATTTCAAATCTGGCCTCCAAAGCCAGTCGCCGACTGGGCATCCTCCGTCGTGCGAAGTCCTTCCTTGGCACACCTGAGCTCCTCACCACATACAAGGCTTTCATCCGCAGCTCTATGGAATACTGCTCTCCCCTCTGGTCTGGTGCTCCTGCCTCACACCTAGCCCGTCTTCACGCTGTTGAAACCAAAGCGTTCAGAATCATTGGAATCTCCCACGATGAAGCTAACTCCAAGGGCCTTTCACTCACTCACCGCAGGCAGGTTGGTGGTCTTTCCGTCTTCTACCGACTCCTCTCTGGCCTTGCCCCCCCAGCCCTCTCTGGGCTCTGTCCCCCAAATATTCCTACAGGTCGCACAAGATCTGCCTGCAACCCTCTTATGGTTAAACTGCCAAAATCAAGACTTTCTGCTCACCTTCACTCCTTCATTCCTCTTTTCTCCCACCTCTGGAACAAACTCCCTCACTCTCTTCAATCCCACTCCACCCTCCAGGTCTTTAAAACAGCTGTTCACCACCATCTCTTATCCTCCCCCATCCAAAACCTTGATCTTTTCTACCCCCGCTAATTTCGGTCCCCTTGTGTTTTATACCTCTCCCCCCCCCACCCCCTCCCCTTCCCACACCTCCTGCCCCCAAGCCCTCTCCCTCCCACACTTCTCCCTGCTCTCAAATGTTGTGGTTGTGTGCTTCCCCTTCTCTCCCCATCTTGTCTTCCGCTCCCTCTTTTTGTATATTTTGTTTGTCTGGTTGATTTGTTTGTGAAATAAATGTTCGCTCTTTCACGAGCTTCGATTCAGTATACAAAACAAAACAAACAAAAAAAAAAGGTGGTTCCTCTACTCTCACTTGGATCTCTACTAACAGCCCTTGCTCACTCTGAGATAAATACGCTCCACTATTGGAAATTCGCCTGACTGTCCCCGTGTAAATGTAGAAGCAAAATATATATATATTTAATAAAGCTGCCATCTCAGCCTCATCATCCACCAAGTATCCAATTTCATTCCTCAATGGGACCACACTCCTTTTAACTCTTTCTTTACCCATTATATACTGAAATCATGTCTTGCTCTTATGGTTAATATTATTAGCTGTCCTTTTCATAGGACAGAGCCAAGAATATATTTTACTTTTCCTATACACCTTAAAAGGCTACTTTGCATCTTGGTTGTTTAATCACCAACTGTAAAGTCGACGTTTCAGAATTTGTAAGATCAACAAGGTGCCCTTATGATAACCAAATATATCTTAGTGAGTGACGCAAGTTAAATACCACCATGACTGTGAATACGGATCGTGTGGAGACGAGCTGGTCGAAGCAAACTCAACACGAACTCCTGTGGGAACATCCCCGTCGTCATCCAGAACGTATCGAGTTGCCTATGGGACACAGGAAGGACAATTTCAGTGAGTTAGTCATGCGCCAAGTCCCGGATGTCCTGATTTGATTTCCTCTCCAGTTGGAAGGTAACCAATCAGGCATTCTTATGGAAACCACTGCAGAGGTTATGCATCAGCAAGGCTCGTAATAATGTCGGGTGGTAAGATCTCCGCCTTACCCAGGGGCCAAATACACCCCACAGACTCGTGGTGAGAAAAAGTTTGTGAACCCTTTGGAATTTTATGCATTTCTGCACAAATTTGATTTAAAATGTTATCACATCTTCATCTAAGTCCTAATAATAGATGAAGAGAGCCTGACTAAACAAATAGCACAAAAAAAAAAAATCTACTTTTCATTTATTTTTTGACCAAAATGATCCAACATCAAATTTTTAGTCAGAAAAGGTATGTGAACCCCGAGGTTAATCAGCTCAATTAACGAGGTAATTACAGTCAGGTGTTTCAATCAATGAGATGACAATCAGGAGTGAGTTTGGGTGGCCCTGCCCGACATGAAAAACATAAACTTTGTTTATCGCCACCAGAGTCTGATCGTCACCACAGGTTTGTGGAAGCTTGTCATGTCCGGATCAAAGAGATTTGTGAGGACCTCAGAAAATGCGTCGTCGATGCTCATCCGTCTGAAAAGGGTTACGCCCAATGCCGCGTGCTGGAGGACATGTTATTTATTTATTTAGCATGGGGGTGGTGTACTTTGAATGTATCTGGGGGGGGAGGGGGGCGGTGTACTTTGAATGTATCTGGTGGGGGGGGGGGCGGTGTACCTCAAATGTATCTGGGGGGGGCGGTGTAATTTGAATGTATCTGGGGGGGGGGGGGCGGTGTACTTTGAATGCATCTGGGGGGCGGTGTAATTTGAATATATCTGGGGTGGGCGGTGTAATTTGAATGTATCTGGGGGGGGCGGTGCACTTTGAATGTATCTGGGGGGGGGGGGGGGGTGGTGTAATTTGAATGTATCTGGGGGGCGGTGTACTTTGAATGTATCTGGGGGGGGGGGGGGGCGGTGTAATTTGAATGTATCTGTGGGGGCGGTGTACTTTGAATGCATCTGGGGGGGGGGGGCGGTGTACTTTGAATGCATCTAGGGGGGCGGTGTACTTTGAATGCATCTAGGGGGGCGGTGTACTTTGAATGCATCTGGGGGGGGGCAGTGTACTTTGAATGTATCTGGGGAGGCGGTGTACTTTGAATGCATCTGGGGGGGGGGGGGGCAGTGTACTTTGAATGCATCTGGGGGGGGCAGTGTACTTTGAATGCATCTGGGGGGGGGGCAGTGTACTTTGAATGCATCTGGGGGGGGGCGGTGTACTTTGAATACATCTGGGGGGCGGTGTACTTTGAATGTATCTGGGGGGTGGTGTACTTTGAATGCATCTGGGGGGGGCAGTGTAATTTGAATGCATCTGGGGGGGGGGGGGTGGTGTACTTTGAATACATCTGGGGGGCGGTGTACTTTGAATGTATCTGGGGGGTGGTGTACTTTGAATGCATCTGGGGGGTGGTGTACTTTGAATGTATCTGGGGGGTGGTGTACTTTGAATACATCTGGGGGGTGGTGTACTTTGTATCTGGGGGGCGGTGTACTTTGAATGCATCTGGGGGGGCGGTGTACTTTGAATGTATCTGGGGAGGCGGTGTACTTTGAATGCATCTGGGAGGGGGGGGGGGTGTAATTTGAATGTATCTGGGGGGGCGGTGTACTTTGAATGTATCTGGGGGGGGGGCGGTGTAATTTGAATGTATCTGGGAGGGGGGGGGTGTAATTTGAATGTATCTGGGAGGGGGGGGGGTGTAATTTGAATGTATCTGGGGAGGCGGTGTACTTTGAATGCATCTGGGAGGGGGTGGGGGGGTGTAATTTGAATGTATCTGGGGGGGCGGTGTACTTTGAATGTATCTGGGGAGGCGGTGTACTTTGAATGCATCTGGGAGGGGGGGGGGGGGTGTAATTTGAATGTATCTGGGGGGGCGGTGTACTTTGAATGCATCTGTACTTGTTCTATAAGAGTAAAACGTGGTGAAGAATAGCGAGTGGGGAAACGCTTTTATAAATGTATGCCTGGAACATCCAACACTTATCGGACACACACCGACTCAGCGATTACCGGAACTAGAGCGAAAACACGAAGCAAATGGGGAGGGAGGGCTTGGACGTCGTTTCGGGGAATGCTTCGTGATCGAGCTGTGATCTGAAACCTATCGTCATCGGGCCGGCAGTGCCAGCAATCCCACTCTGCCATGGAATCTCACCCGTCCAAGATGTTCTCGGCAGGGAAGCGAGCATCGTTCGACGTAGCGAGCGAGATGATTCCTCCGGAACCCGATTTCAGCAAGTCCAGCATCGCGCACACCGAGATCCGGGAACCTTTAATTATTTAGTATGTCGGGTTTTCGGAAACGAACGAATATATTAAATTTCATGATGTCACAATAAGTACAGAAAATACTGTGCATGAACTTCGTGAAGTATAAATTCATAAAAATGAAAACGATGGACATTAAATATAAATGTATAATATAAATAGCAACATGGCGCTTGCCGTTGCCACGGTAACACAATACACCCATGTTAAAAAAAAAAAAATTCACAATAAACCCATGAGTTTATACACGCATTTCATGCAGGGACTTTGGGACAGAGTGGATAAATTACGAAGGAAAGAGGATAATCGAATCGTCGAGTTACATTCGAGTGCTCAATGACGTCAATCGATGACGCCACACGGACGCCACATTACCGGGCGCAGAATGCTCGCGTTGGAATTACTTTGGTCTCTCCTTGTGAACCTTTCTCTCTCCCTGTTATCAACCAAGCACTTCCTTTTCCTTTCTTCTTACCTCCTCCCAGTCTCATCCTCCTTTTTCTTCTTCTCCTGTCTTTCTTTCCTCAGAAGTATCTCAATCCTGCCTCCTGACCCCACTCTGACCATTCTACCTACCCTACTTGACATGTACATTGTAGATCATCCTCATCTGACAAATATTGCACATACAAGCCTGAGTATTTTAAAAGGATAATTTATTTTTTAATTTATAATTATGAATGCTTTTACAATTCTAACTTGCCAATGGTGTTATAGTTTCAAAATTACATATTTATTTGCCTGCATACATGGATAGGCTGAATACTGTTGTCCCACACCACGAGTCGTCAACGTATGTACAGCACCTGAGTTCTTGCTAACTGCTGGTAGTTTAGTTTGCTCACAAAGGGCAGGGCTGCTGCAGATATAGACTCTTCAGAATTGGTGTTGTCAAACGTTTCCTCGGTAACACACCAACAATTGGTAGTGTGCAAATGGAAGCCAGTCGTGTGCATGATCTTCACAATCAGAACAACTCGGATGGATATAACAAAATGTGTTGTTCTGTAACCCACACAAAGGAGGTTCAAAGGGTACAGATGATTATAGAATAGTTGTGTTAATTAATGGACATTACTCTGCAATCTGAAACAAACAATCGTGATTAGGATGCGAGTGATATTCACTGCCCCAGGTCCCCGTCTGTTACAAATTTAACAAGAAAGAGCAATCAGAGATTGCAAACCCTTGCCAGGATATATTTTCAGTGGTTTTTAAGGCTTTTGTGTTAAAACAAATATGGCGACCGAACCACGTGACCGATGACGTCATCATTATTTTTTCGAAACGAATTTATTCCTAGATTATGCTCAAGAAATTTCATCTTGATCGGATGAGGTTTAGTACTTGTCGAATTATGACGTCATAGTGGAGGCACCTATGACATCATCATTAACATATTTTATTCCCCATGGAGAGTTCTTTACAATGAGCCATGTGTTACGTGCTCCTCCCCAAACCCCGGTCACGGTGTACCTCCGAGCCCCGAAAGGAGTCACGGCAGAAAGAAGTGCTATTATGTGGGCCAATGACCAATGGTGAAACCACACCAATCAATCAATACCAAAACCAAGTATTGTATTAATGTCACACGAAAATAACAACTTGCACAAGTACAATATAAATTCAATTGCACAACAAAATACCATACAATACCTATGATGGTACCACCAGTTTCTTAACTCGATAACTCACGGTGCTCCACGTGAGCGAAATGTAACACCCCCAAAGTCACTGTCCCGGCACCAGGCCAAAGTCGATCCACGCTCCGGTGATCACAAGAAAAAGGTCGTATCGAGACCAGAATCCAGGTCGGCTGACAGTCGACGCTGCCGAAGAGCCGCTGGGTGGGTGTCGGGCCGACCTCGGTCAGGCAAACGTGCACCCAAAAGGCCATTTCACCAGACTTCGGTTCACCAGACAATGACGCTGGTATGAATGTTCAGCGGCTCCCAAACGGAGAACCGCAAATTCCCAATCAAAATCCACATTACACACGCGAACCAGGCTAACGGCTGGGGTGCAGTGAAATGGCTGGAGCGAGGTGAAATGGCGGACGGGCCCGGAATGGAGGCGTACCTGCTCTCCAACAATGATTCACTTCGGAATCAACCGCAAAACCCATCACGCAGGTTTATCTGTCACAGCGATAACGACTCTGTCACAGGAATCCCTTTCCCGGGGAAACCAATATTCGCTAGCGTCCGCTCGATACCTCAAAGCAGATCGGCCTTTCTCTCCCGACCTCACTTGCTCCGCTTCTGCTCCCTCCTCTTCTTCTTCCGGTTTCTCCCGATCCATTTAGTTTTTCTTTTAAAACACTAATTTTTCCTTTTGAAGACAGTTATCTCCATTTCACTCAAACTATAACAATAATAATACATGGAACTAAAAATGCTTCCAGTGGATGAAAACCACAAGACGGAAGTGACAAATCCGTAACACGTCTCAATTTTTTCTATTCAGCGCTTTCGGAGATAGAGGTGCAAAGATTTTCGGTTTTTCCAAGATGGCGGCGGAACCACGTGACTTATGACGTCATTATTATCATTAAATAAATTCTACAGGTGGAGTTGCACCTATGGTGAAAATTTCCTGTCAATCGGACAAACGGTTGCAGAGAAAATCATATTTATTCTGTGCGGACAAACAGACAAACTAATGAAAAATCACTGAGAGCCACACTCTTGGCAAAACAGAACAAAGTAGAATGGCACTCAGTAGAGCATTCTTTTGACCTCAAAAATAATTAGTGGTTGAATTCAGTGACCTGATATGCAAATCGCCTTCAAAGTTTAAGTTAATCTGATGAAAATTCACAATTTTAGAAATTTGGCCTATGTTGACCTTTTGGCCTATGTTGACCTCAAAAATAGTTGGTGGTTGGTTTCAGTAAACTGATATGCAAATAATATTCAGATTTCAAGTCAATCGAATAAAAATTGAGGATTTTAGAAATTTGAAGAAAGTGGTGGGCCGTTGGCCTATGTTGACCTTGTGACCTAGGTTGACCTCAAAAATAGTTGTTGGCTGGATTCAGTTAACCGATATGAAAATCCCATTAAATTTTCAAGTCAATCAGATGAAAATTGAGGATTTTAGAAATTCGAAAAAAGTGGTTGACCTTTGGCCTATGCTGATCTCAAAAATAGTTGGTGGTTGAATTCAGTTGGCCGATATGTAAATCCTATTCAAATTTCAAGTCAATTGGATGAAAACTGAGGATATTTGAAATTGTTGTTGACCTTTGGCCTATGTTGACCTTTTGGCATATGCTGATCTTAAAAATAGTTGGTGGTTGAATTCAGTTAGCCGATATGTAAATCCTAATCAAATTTCAAGTCAATTGGATAAAAATTGAAGAAATTTGAAATTGTTGTTGACGTTTGGCCTATGTTGACCTTTTGGCATATGCTGATCTCAAAAATAGTTGGTGGTTGAATTCAGTTAGCCGATATGAAAATCCCATTCAAATTCCAAGTCAATCGGATGAAAATTGAGGATCTTAGAAATTGAAAAAAGTGGTTGACATTTGGCCTATAAACAAACCTTTTGACCTCAAAAATATATACGATTTTGTCAGACCACGAACTCTACCATTTGGTGAAGTTTCGTGAAGATCGGTTTAAAATTGTGACCTGTAGGCAAGTATAAGTGAGCGGACAGACAAACACACAAACCGGAGTGATCAACATACTTAGAAATGTTTTTTTTTGCCCAGTAACAAACGGACTCAAATGCAATATCCTCTCCTCAGGCGAGGGTAATAATCACAGAAGGATGAGAGTGAGACAGACCATTGCACCTGACTGCAATAAGTGAATAAAACTTCATGACACTTTCATCCAAAATGTAAGAATAATTGAAGGTTTCCAAATTGTAGTTGTACCGAGGAAGGTGTGCTGACACAGACTTTTGAATATTTGCACGAGGAGATATCTATCTATAATTCCAGTAATCTCTGTACGTCTGTACGTCTGTACGTTTGTTTGTCTGTGACCGCTGTTTCTCGACAACCACGGGTCCGATATACTTTTAACTTGCCAGGTATATTGCTGGGGACCCGAGGATGTGCCTTTTCAAGGTTTCATATTAATCGGACAATTACTTACCGAGCTATGTCCAAAAAACGATTCAACCAATCAGAGAGCAGCGAACGATCGCGTGTGCCGAACGTGGAGGACACACTCTGCCTCGGATGGCACATTTGACAGCGTATTCATTTATTTCACGTTTGCAAACTATGTTGGCGTTAAACTATGTTTTAAAACTAATAAAACCGAATTTGCGATTCATTCGCTTTCCTGCGCGTTTGTGCACGCGATGGCGATTTCTTTACCAAACTCCGGAAGCCGTTCGCTTTGGACCAAACCATTGCATGTAAATCAGGGGTTCCCTAACTGGGGTGCATGAACCCCCAGGGGGTGCGTGAGTCCATCCCAGGGGGTTCGTGAGACGTTTCTGAAAGTCAAAACTAGAGTACTTTTTGTTGAAATAAAATCTGATATATCATATAATTTATATCAACATCATATATTTTTTTTTTCTCACAGATTCAGACCGCAATCCATGATGTCTAAGAAGCACAAATACGATGATTCGTACATCAAGTGGGGGTTCATGAAGTTTGTGGAGAAGGATGGGACTGAACGTCTGCAATGCATTCTGTGTTACAAAGTGCTGGCGGAGGCGTCGATGAAGCCATCAAAACTAAAAGCCCACCTCGCCAGCACCCATCCGACTCATCAGAATGACTCTGAAGACGTGTTCCGAAGCAAGAAAGCTCGCTTCATGGCGAAGGGTAGCTTGACTCGGCACGGGTTCCAACCGTCGACGAAGCCTATCCTTGAAGCCTCCTACGAAGTAGTGCTCCTCATTGCAAAAGACAAAAAGGCTCATACGAGTAGTGAAACGCTTGTAAAGCCCTGTGCCGTGGTGATGGCGAACTTGGTTTGCGGACCCGAGGAGGCCAAGAAACTCAAGAGTGTTCCCCTGTGCAACAACACCATCAAGCGCAGAATTGAAGACATGTCAAAGGATATTGTGGCTCAGGTCACACAAGAACTCCGGGAATCGCGCTGCCGTTTCAGCTTGCAACTCGACGAATCCACCGACATAGCGAGCTGCAGTCAATTGCTGGTTTTTGCACGCTACTTGGCGGGATTTGCTGTGAAGGAAGAGTTCCTGTTCTGTTCTCCTCTCAAAACAACAACCAAATCGGTGGACATTATGAATATCGTGAACCATTTCATGGAAGAAAACGGCATCGAGTGGACGAAGCTCGGATCGTTGTGTACGGATGGGGCCCCGGCGATGATGGGAAAGCGATCCGGGTTCGTTGCGCTGGTGAAAGACAAGTGCCCCGACGTCATCGTGACACACTGTGTGCTCTATCGCCACGCCCTTGCGACCAAGACGCTCCCCAAGGAGCTCGGTGATGTAATGGCTATCGTTGTCACAGCAGTGAACTTCATCCGCGCTCGGGCTCTCAACCACTGCCTCTTCCAGGTCTTCTGTGAAGACATCGGTGCTGCATACACTCATCTTCTGTACTACACTGAGGTGCGTTGGCTATCCCGGGGCCAAATTCTGAACCGCGTCCTCCAGCTGCGTCAGGAGATTGAAATTTTCCTGCATGAGAAAGGCAACGACTTGGCGGACTACTTCGGCGACCCTGTCTTCGTCACGAGGCTTGCGTACATCAGCGACATTTTCGGGCACCTTAACGCTCTCAACATATCACTTCAAGGGAGCAGCCTCACGATCGTCGAAGCAGCGGAACGGATCAACTCGCTTCGAGAAAAGCTGCGGCTTTGGAGCAACCACGTGGAGAAGCGGTCATTCGTCAACTTCCCGGAGCTCGCTCAAATCCTCGCGGATGACGACGCTCAGAATGATTTCTGCTCCACGCTTGTCGTCGACATCAAGGGTCATCTGAAGTCTCTGTCTGACAGTTTTGATGGATACTTTCCGAATCTGTCGGTCGATCTGTGGATACAGGATCCTTTCACGATTCTAATTGATGACATTGACGACAACAACGAGCTCAAGGATGATCTGATCGAGCTGAAGGCCTCTGGCCGCCTGAAGATGCAGTTCTCCACCGTCGCCAGTCCCTCAGAGTTTTGGGCAAGCAACTACGAGGCCTTCCCCCATCTAGCGGCGAAAGCGCTCCGAATGACACTGCCTTTCGTCACGACCTACCTCTGCGAAGCCGGGTTCTCCGCGTTGGTCATCATGAAAACAAAGCTGCGGGCACGCCTTGACGTCGGCCCCGACATGAGGGTGGCCCTCTCCAAGACAGCTCCGAGGATCAAACGCCTCGTGGAGGAAAAACAGGAGCATCCGTCTCATCGTGTGTGATAGGTGATCGATGCGTGATCTGATCTTGAAGTTTCCGAGTAAATATTTGTTCATCTCTTGTTTTTTTTCATTACAATATTACACTATGAACTTGATCTTTTACGAAGCACTGTTATGCGTATTATAGTATAACTAGGGTATGCCCGTACTATATCTATATCTAAAATTATATCCCCCCCCTCTATTTACATGAAATGGTTTGGTCCAAAGCGAACGGCTTGCGAGTACGGTGACAATCCCCCCCCCCCCCTCTATTTACATGAAATGGTTTGGTCCAAAGCGAACGGCTTGCGGAGTTTGGTAAAGAAAAGAAATCGCCATAGCGTGCCCAAACGCGCAGGAAAGCGAAAGAATCGCAAATTTAAGGAAATGCCCGTACTTCCGTAAGGAAGAGAAAAAAAATGAAAAGGAAAAACATTCCAAACCGCGAGGGAAAACAACACGGCACGTCGACACAACAACGTGTCCTGTGATTGGCCGTACGTGGCTGCCAGTAGCTGCCCCCAAAAAAAAGCTTTCACCGTCCGGCGACTGAATTTAAGGGGAAAAATAAAACGCTCTTCGCTTAAAACAACGCCCTTCGCTCTGACTGAATTGGGACAATGTTTTTATGTTTTTAATTGAATTACTATCCGTAATGGCGCACGTTCTCACGGGAGCTCCGGAAGGTCGTATATCGCAGTTACGATGAATCGCAAATTAGTTTTTATTAGTTTTATATTAGTTTTAAAACATAGTTTAACGCCAACATAGTTTGCAAACGTGAAATAAATGAATACGCTCTCAAATGTGCCATCCGAGGCAGAGTGTGTTCGCCACGTTCGGCACACGCGATAGCTCGCTGCTCTCTGATTGGTTGAATCGTTTTTTGGACATAGCTCGGTAAGTAATTGTCCGATTAATATGAAACCTTGAAAAGGCACATCCTCGGGTCCCCAGCAATATACCTGGCAAGTTTAAAGTATATCGGACCCGTGGTTGTCGAGAAACAGCGGTCACAGACAAACAAACAAACACACAGAGATTACTGGAATTATAGATAGATAATAACTCAGATCGTGTCTCGAAAAGGTGGGGGTTCATGGACACCTCTGACATCCACAGGGGGTTCGTGGAGGGATAAAGTTAGGGAAACACTGATGTAAATAGAGGGGGGGGATTGTCACCGTACTCGCAAGCCGTTCGCTTTGGACCAAACCATTTCATGTAAATAGAGGGGGGGGGATATAATTTTAGATATAGATATAGTACGGGCAATGCCCTAGTATAGACAACGCCATCATTGAGGACACAGCTAGATATGAATAACCTCACTGACCTTTTCTTTTTGATGAATAATTCAATGTGGTTAAAGAATTAAAACCGGAAGAGCCACCAATAAAAGAAGTCATGAAGATTTATTCATTAATAAAACTTTTATTCATTAATAAAACGAACCTTTATCATTTTAACTCTTTCTCTGCACATTTTCTCGTCTACTTCTTACCGGTTGAATGATGGCGGCATGTCTTTTGTGTAAGTAAATCTACTTGAAGGGAAAACGACATATGGGCGAGGGCTGTTTGCTCTCCTATGCCTTTTGAATTTGCTTGCTTGTAAATACATGCTTTGATGATTGCCTTGCTTGTATGATCAAGGGGAAAACGACATCAAAAGTCATTGCCCCAGCGGTTTTCGTACTTTTGCTGTACTGAGTTGAAGACCGCCAATCGGCAATCTTTGGTTGGATTACAAAACAAAATCTTCTGCATATGTATACTCTCATGTATTGTTTTTGTGCCACGTGTGAACAAAATGGGTGCATGAATGTCCGAGAAATGATTGGGGACACGTTTAATTAACAAAATGGCTGCCAGTTGGCCATCTTGGACCTGATGTCAAAAAGTAAATGACGTGCATGTGTAAGCCATCATTCCTTAATCTGTGTGCCAGATTTGAACAAGATCGGTAAATGCATGCACAAGAAGTGGTTGAGGACGTATTCAATATCGGGGTTTTTATGGCGTAGCCCATCGGGCAATGCTGTCTGGAACAGCGTTTGTCTGTATGTCTGTCACTTCCACCGGTATTCTGTGGGTTTATGCTCTTTAAAATTTGTTTTCTCTGCAACAGTTTGTCCGATTGACAAAACGTTTCCACCATTGTAGCGCCTCCTCCTGTATAATTTTTTAATGATAAATATGTCATAGGTCAAGTGGTACGGGCACCATATTGGAAAAACCGAAAAGCTTTGCACCTCTATATCTCTGAAACCACTTCATGGAAAAAAAGAAAAAGAAAGGTGGCTCATTATAAAGTACTCCCCATGGGGAATTATGACGCCACAAATCGGTAAGTAGAACGCTTGATTTGATCAATATGAAATCTCTTGAGCAGGATCTCGGGATAAATTGGCCAAGAAATTTTTTTTTGATGACAATCATCGGTCGTGTGGTTTGGCAGCCATATTTTTACGGCGTCGTCCTTAGGGCAATGCCATCTGGACAGTGTTTGTCTGTCCGTCTGGTGTATGTACGCAAGTCCCTCACAAACGTTCACCAATCAGAACTGAAGATTTAGGATTTGATCACATGACAGGGGGACATCAGATCCTCCACTCACCAGATCCAAGCCCGGCTACAGCGTTGTTAGACTATCGGTCTTGTTTACAACTAAAATGACTGCCAGTCTACCAGTCAGTCATATTTGATCAGATCGCAAAATAAAGTGAGGTGCACATGTATGCCATCATGTACTGTGCTTGTGAAAAGGTGGAACAAAATCGGACCATGCATGTCTGAGACATGGTTGGAGACACATTCAACTAACAAAATGGCCGTAAGTCGGCCATTGTGGATCTGCTCTCGAAAAAAAAAATGATGTGCAGAT
The DNA here is from genome assembly GCF_964187855.1 of Myxine glutinosa. Lineage (NCBI taxonomy): Eukaryota > Metazoa > Chordata > Myxini > Myxiniformes > Myxinidae > Myxine > Myxine glutinosa. The sequence goes on from NW_027619224.1 coordinate 28,031, forward strand.
GTAAGCCATTATTCTTTATCCGTTTGCCAAGTTTGAACAAGATCGGTAATTGCATGTCCGAGAAATGGTTGAGGACGTGTTCAACATTGGGTTCTTTTTCAACTAAAATGGCCACCAGTCGGCCATCTTTGATCGCATCGCTAAACAAAAGGATGTGCATATGTACAACATCATGTACAGTCTTTCTGCCAAGTATGAACCAAATCAGCCCATACATATCCGATATATGGTTGTGGATGGATGCACACACACACGGACGAGACCCAATCGGTAAGCCCTCGTTTCAGACTAAGTCCAACGGGAGGCAAAAAATGATTGGTTTGTTGCTATTTGATGAACATCTTTCAACTCTGCTCGACACTGTCTTTTCTTTCACTGGTCTGGCATAGCATGTATGTCATAAATAGACAGCAAGATTTTTGCCCCAACGATTGCCTCGGCGATTAGCCAACGCTGCACTCACGGTTCCGCTCGGCTGTAATAAGTAATCGGGTACGCGCTGAGAGCATGGTTCCCCAGTCAAATTCATAAAATAAGGTAACACGACTTAGGACGTGCAGACCCTGTTAAATTTAATTAGCTCAACCGGCGTCTGCGATTGGTTAACGACCATTGGGCCGTGGAGTTATCCGTGGACGGTGGCCTCATGTTTAGAGGGCGATTGGCGGGTCCGGCGACCATCCCGTGGACCTTGTCCGTACACAAACCCCAAGCTGCAACAATATGTATGCATGTATGTATGTGTGTAAGTTCGTGCATATGTATGCATGTACAAGATCGGGTTATTAAGATTTTAGTTTAAAAAAAAAAGAGTCAAGAAAACTGTTATAATTAATGACATAATCTTATAGCAAACTACATCTTCTTTAACGGCCACAATTATTCCCACGTTCTGGTGTGGGTGCCTGACAGAAGCTTGGCTCAAGTCTCAAGTCAACGACAAGTTGGGCAGGAATTTGGAATTTGTTCATGGTGCTGGTGTTAACTCATCTACTCTTCCTCAAGGACACCATGGAATCTTCAATGTCCAACTACTACGAGTAGACATTTAACATCCATCAGCCCGTTTGACACAGCACACACTGATGAATCACCCTCCTTGCAAAACACCAGCATGACAGTTTATATCTGGGCCGAAATTCGAACCCAGGCTAGACAGCTGAGTTATGCTTTACAATGAAGAAGGTGAGGCCTTCCGCACTCAACCCAAAGAGCAAAACTGGAGTTCTTCCATGGCTTTTCTAGTGGGGTGGTTTCTTCTTTTAATGGCACTGTTATTTCCTGCCAACAAAGTTGATAAAAAATTCTTCACTTTGAGCAGTCAACATGCCACTCAAACCATATCTTACTACTTAATAATAAAGCAGGACTGTCTGTCCTTCCCCAAACTACTCACTCAGTTTTGGGGATAGCTCCACCAAACTTTCTGTGGAACCTTTTGGGGTCCCAGCGGGTGTCCTAATGTGGGTGGGAGGTTTCATAAATTCCTCAATACAATTATGATTTTGAGTTTCCACCCGTACAAAACTGCTCTCTTTCTGCACATAAACACATTCTCCATTTACTGCACGCGGAAACATCCCCTTATTGAGGACAAAAGATTGTTGAAAGCATGAGGGACGTCATTCCAGATCTGTACCAACGCCCTACCGCAGTTCGGCCAACTTCGCCGGTTGGTTTTGAAGATGGTGCAATTGTCGTTCCTTTTCATCTCACACATGTTCTACGGGAGAAAGATGGACAGGGAAATGTGGGAACGTTCTGTTGGGCGATGAGGTCAGTGACCACTCGTGTGACGTGAGGGTGTCCGTTAATCTGTAGAAGTGTGATGAGACATTCCATTAACCTGCAGGAACGGGAGAACCTCATCACTGTACTGAATACCTGTCAAATTGCCATAAATTATACCTCCAGCTGGATTCTGTGATGTGCGGTGACTCTTCCACCACCGAACAACAAACGTTGCACAACATATGCGTTAGCATAACATTCCCCTTCTCATTGATGAATGCGACAACGACCATCACGACTGTCAGGATGGAACCTCGACTCATCTGTAAAGAGCATAGCAGCCCGATCCTGTCTCATGAACTTCAGATATTGACTACAAGCTTGGTGCGCATGTCGATGACGTGGCAACAAAATTGGACGTTCTGCTGGTCTTCCTGGTCCCGGTGTGTACCCTGGTTTAGAATAGGTACACCGTATCCCTGCGTGTCGTAAGAGGCGACTAAAAGGGTTGGCGTCAGGAAGGGCATCCGGCCATAAAAACATTGCCTCAAAAAGAGAATCATGACAATTACGACTACATATGGGCAGGGTACAGCCCGAAGTACCCCGTGGGGGACCCCACTCCCTCTCGACAAAACTCAAGGTGGGGAACCCGATCGAAGCAAGGGTGGAAATCATTCCATTTATGACGACGAAACGTCTGATGCCCGACGTGGAGATCGGTTTCTGAGATTTGGGACATGGAATGTAGGGACAATGACAGGGAGATCAGGAGAAGTGGTGGAAGTATTAGTCAGAAGAAGAGTGGACATATGTTGTGTGCAGGAGACGAGATGGAAGGGAAGTGGTGTGAGAATGGTGAAGGGTAGGCAGGGACAGAAATACAAGTTTGTGTGGCAAGGGTGCCCGGAGGGCGTGAATGGTGTTGGTGTCCTGTTTTCTGAGGAGTTTGTAGACAGTGTGGTGAGTGTGACTAGAGTGAGTGAAAGGTTGATGATGGTGAAAATGATGATTGGAAAGCTCTTGGTGAACATCATCTCGGGATATGCTCCGCAGGTTGGTCGGAGCGATGAAGAGAAGGACAAGTTCTGGTGTGCAATAGAGAAGCTGATGGAAAACGTGAAAGATGAGGAAGTTGTTGTGGTAGGAGGAGACCTAAATGGACAAGTGGGAAGGAGTATGGCCAAGTGGGAAGGAGTATGGACGGTTTTGAGGGAGTTCATGGGGGTTACGGATATGGTGTGAGAAATGAAGAAGGTGAAAGGATTTTGGAGTTTGCTGATGGAGCTGATTTGTTGATTTGTAATACTCAGTTCCAGAAAGAGGATAATAAGCTCGTTACATACACGTCAGGTGGGTCGACGACAACCGTTGACTACCTGCTGGTGCGTAGGCGAGATAGGGGGCACCTCCGGGTCACAAAGGTGATCCCGGGGGAGGAGGCTGTTTCACAGCACCACTTGGTTGTCTGCGACATAAGGGTGAAAGGTGCGAGGAGAGCTCGGCGGGTGAAGTACCAACCGAGAATGAAGGTGTGGAGGTTGAAAGAGGTGACAGTGAGGGAGGCATTAAAAGAGAGGCTGAGTATGGTGGAGGATGATGTGGTTGAGCTTGAAAGTGGTTGGATGTCAATGAAAGATAGTCTGTTGGGAGCCGTTAGTGAGGTATGTGGATGGACAAAAGGACCACCGAGGCGCTCGGAAACATGGTGGTGGGATGATGAAGTTGGAAAGAAGATTGACAAGAAGAGGAAGAAGTTCAAGGAGTGGCAGAAGGCGAAGGGTATGGGGGCAGAAAAGGCAGAGCATGAAAGTTATAAGGCAGCCAAGAAAGAGGTAGCAAAGGCACAGGAGGCATGAAGGAAAATGTTCGGAGAGCGCTTGGATTCGGAAGAGGGTCAGAGAGCGGTATTCAGGAGTGCAAAGCAGATAGCGAAAGAGAGGTGTGATGTGATGGGGGTGAGTTGCTTGAAGGATGAAGTGGGACAAATCGTTGTGGACCCAGATGGAATTAAAGGAAGATGGAAGAGATATATGGAAATACTGTTGAATGCAGAGAATGAATGGGATGGCAACATCGAGAGTAACCCAGTTTTAGGACCAGCAGAGAAGATAACCGAGAAGGAAGTTGAGGAAGCGATAAAAGCATTGAAGAGTAGAAAAGCGGGAGGGCCGACGGGAGTTGTGGGAGATATGTTGAAGGCAGCGGGAAATTGGGGTGTGAAGAGAATGACAGAGATCTGCAATCTGGTGGTGAAAGAAGGCCGCATTCCAGTGGATTGGGAACTGAGTACCCTCGTCCCTCTATACAAGGGGAAAGGTGACCCTCTGGACTGTGGCTCGTATCGAGCGATAAAGTTATTGGAGCATGGACTGAAGGTATTGGAAAGGGTGTTGGAGAGGAGGATAAGGAAGAAAGTGAAGATTGACGAAATGCAGTTTGGATTTATGCCAGGAAGAGGAACGACAGACGTGCTTTTTATTGTGAGGCAGTTGCAGGAGAAGAGGAAGAAGTTGTTTCTTGGGTTTGTTGATCTGGAGAAAGCATTCGATAGGGTTCCACGTGAAATAGTGACATGGGCATTGAGGAAGTTAGGAGTGGAGGAATGGTTGATCAGAGTAGTGATGGCAATGTACAAAAGAGCGCGCACAGCTGTAAGGACGAAGGACGGGAACAGTGGTGAGTTTGAGGTGAAGGTGGGAGTGCCTCAAGGGTCGGTACTAAGTCCACTACTATTTG